>NC_048896.1:26034976-26157687 GCF_011077185.1 Oxyura jamaicensis | reverse complement strand
AATAAAATAAAATAAAATAAAATAAAATAAAATAAAATAAAATAAAAGGTCTTTAAGACCTAAAAGGTCTTTAAACTAGATTTGAAGGGGGAGAGGGATAAAACCAGGCTGGGGGCAGTATGCCAGTGGTTCTGGAATGTTGGTCTAGCAAAGTCCCTTGGTTTGACATCTCAGTAGAGATAGGGGATGGAGAGCCAGGCAACAAAGGCACAAGGGATACTGAGGGGCTAGAAAGCTAGAAATCATGTAAGTGCCTGAGGAAGGTCACAGAGGAATTAGGTCTTCTCCAAAAAATGTGACAGGATTGCTAGCCCAACTGAAGTGCATCTACACCAATGCATGCAGCATAGGCAACAAACTGGAGGAGCTGGAAGCCACTGCACAGCAGGAGGGCTAAGACATAGTTGCCATCACAGAAACGTGGTGGGATGACTCACATGACTGGAGTGCTGCGATGGATGTCTACAAACTCTTCAGATGGGATAGGCTAGGAAGGAGAGGTGGTGGGGTTCTGTATGTTAAGGAGTGTCTTGATTGTCTAGAGCTTAATACTGGTGACTGTGTTTGAGCGTGTATAGAAAAGAATCAGGGGGAAGGCCAATGAGGTAGATGTCATGGTGAGAGACTCTTATTGACCAACCAACCAGGATGAAGAGGAGGATGAAATATTGTATACCCAAGCTGGTGAAGGGTCTAAAGTACTCCTTTTATGAGGAGCAGTTGAGGGAACTGAGGTAAATTTACCCTAGAGAAAAGGAGACTCAGGGGAGACCTTCTCATTACATTCTCTACAACTGCATCAAAGGAGGTTGTAGTAAGGTGGCTGTCAGTCTCTTCTCCCAGGCAACAAGTGAGAGGACAAGAGGGAATGGCCTCAAGTAGCACCAGGGGAGATTTAGGTTAGATATTAGGAAACACTTCTTCACTGAAAGGGTTGTGAGGCATTGGAATAGGCTGTCCAGGGAAGTAGTTGAGTCACCATTCCTGGAGGCATTCAAAAGATGTGTAGATGTGGTCTTAGGGACATGGTTTAGTGGTGGATTTTGCAGTGCTAGGTTCACATTTAGACTTGATGATCTTAGAGGTCTTTTCCAAAATAAATGATTCTGTGATTCTGTACAACCAGCAGGCAATGTATTAGTAAGGTGCTATTTGGTAGGCAACAAGTCATGTATGGAATAGTATCTTCTACTTACATCCAGTGACCAAATATGTTCAAATAAGGACATTTATATCTATTTAGCTCTTGATTTATAGTTGGTGAAATATAAAAACATAGCTTTGTCAAAGGGTGGTATTGAAACTCAGGACCTGCATTTTAACCTGAAACGCTGATAAAAAAGGGGAGTAAAGGATGAAGCAAATGTAATTATTTTTCTTTAAAAGAAGAGCTGTGATACCACTTAACTATCTAGTCATTAATTTAGAACTTGTGAAAGGCCTAGTGACTATGAAAGCATCACAGAGTAGGATCACCCACTGTCCATCAAAGCAGTTAACAAAGAACGATAAAACAGAAAAACAAGTAACAAAGATGACACCACTAGTCTCCCACTCTTTATAGAAATTTCATGAATGAATAAAATTCTGAAATTGCTTTTGTTTAGTAATTAATGCTACATAGGGATTGTATAATCCCCTAATTTACAGCTGAAGAAAAACTCAGGTCATCTGGTGATCCATGTTCATGGAATTAATTATCGTCCCATTCTAAACAGAGATATACTTTGGTATGGCTTTTGAAAACCACTGTGATTCCTCTCTTTTATCTCAAGACTGTGCACACAGTCATAAGTCATTATGGGAATAGTATAATTAACTAAAATGTCATGAAATAGTGACAGTATTTAATTTTTATCTACTGGAGTGCATTCTCTTATTATCTGTTCATAATGTTCATTAAAATAACGACAGTGTGCTTGAATACAGAGTAACTCATTTTTAACACTGATAGGCATGGGCACAGTTTTACTTAAGGAAACCATGTGTCACTTCAAACTTTTCTTAAATGTGGTTTCTTTCCTACCACTTCATTTTTGTATGTACCAATGGGCTATATTATCCCCCAAAAAAGACAATTGGTGATTTCTACATATTTTACTCTTCATTAATCCAAATCTCTTAGATTCCCCAAATACTACAGACCTCAGAGTATCAACCCAATACACTAAGGGATTACCCTTTCTAATCATAAATACTCTCAAGCATCCAACTGGTATTTCAACAAACAGACAGAGCTTTAAAAAGTTAGCCGTGCCACATAAATTGTTATGAAAAACAGAAAAAATTGAAATTTTTAATTATCAGAGTCAGTATTTTAAACTAACAATGTAAACAGCTGCCTTAGTCTACTACATTATTCCTGGAGTGAGTGTGAAAGTTAATTCTCTTCCTCTAGCACTGCAGCTAATGGACAAAAAAGAAAACGGGTACTTTTAACATGGGAATGGTATATTTGTGTAGCTGGTTACTGCATCTTTTGATTTGTATTTTCTAATCATTACTTTTTCATCACTTTCAATAGTATTGATGATGCTTAAATTTGACTGTTTTTAACTGAGTATTTTTCCAGGTAATTTTAATCACATTCTTGGGTATTGAGTAGGAAGTTTCCAGAATTCCTGCTTATAGTCATTCATCTTGTTCTCCTATTTTCCTTAACTATTTGCTGAATAGCTAAACCAAGCATTTTTCTTCAGTCTATGAATAAAAACTATGCCTTTTGCCTATAGTATGTAGTAAGTGAAGTGAGACATGCTTAATCAAATAACAAATATTAAAATGATAATACAAGTAAATGCCTCTGCATTTATAAAACATCCCCAAAGCACTTTATGTTCTATGTAGATGTTCTGTGTACTCTATAGGATCTCTGTCAGCGTTAAGCACTTTATTTTTAGTTGCAACAAAAGATACTAAAGTGGTAATAAAAATGGCCTCCTGAGGCTGAGCTACTACTACATTTGTGTATATCACTCTAAAAACAAAGCCCAGCTTCCTTGTTCACACCGGGCAATAGTTTGCTCCACAGATGACGGAAAGAAAAAATTATACGATGTGCATACATCTGCCAGGAAGAGATTGGAAAATTTAAGTTATCATTTATTTATAATTGACGATGGCTGCAATGGAGAAAGGTTGGCGATGCATTCATTACCTCTAGCTTGACCAGCTTATTATGAAACCTCAGATTTACTTTACTCAATTTTCAGGGGAGGAAAAACAACTACTGTTTTGTTTGCAAACAGTTGCTACAATAAAGTAGCGACCTCAGATTCACAGAATCACAAAATGGTTGAGGTTGGAAGGGTCCCCTGGAAGTCATTTGGCCTTGAGGCTGAATAATCCAATTCCTCTCATAGGAGAAATATTCCAATCCCTTCATCATCTTAGTAGACATTTACTAGGCTGTTTTGTATTTCCATGTCTCTCTTGTGCTGAGGAGCCCAGAACTGGTCCCAGCACTCCAGGTGTGGCCTCAACAGGGCTGAGTAGAGGGGAAGGATACCAGAATACCATTGGCTTTCTTTGCCATAAGGGCATGCTGTTGGCTCTTGCTCAACTTGGTGTCCACCAGGACCCCAACACCAGGACCTTCTCTGCAAAGACACCTTCCAGCTTTTTTTTTCCTTAACTCCCCGGGGTTTGATCCTCCCCAGGTGCATGACTTTGCACTTTCCCTTGTTGAACTTCATAAGGTTCCTCTCGGCCCATTTCTCCAGCCTGTCCAGGTCCCTCTGGATGGCAGCAAGACCCTCTGGCTTATCTCTCCCAGTTGTGTGTCATCTGCACACCTGCTGAAGGTACATGCTGCCCCATCACCTTCACATGAACGAAGATGTTAAGCAGGACTGGGCCCAGTTTTGACCCCCTTTGACCCCCTTTGGCCCACTGCTAGCTAGGGGCCTCCAACAAGCTTTCTGCCACTGATCACCACCTTCTGGGACTGACCAGTTCTCAGTCCACCTCACTGTCTGCTCATCCAGCCCATACATCAACAGCTTCCCTCTAAGAGAGGCATTAAAAGCCTTACTGAAGTCAAGGTACACAGTTTCCACTACTCCAATAAAGAAAAATTCTCCACGTATCTGCTGCATTTTTACAATGGCACATAAACTTTAATTATATATTTTAGGCAGAGGTTCATTATCACATTTTTGGCTGCATACCTCTGAAACTGAAAAAAATGGTACAAGAACTCAGCGTGAGGACAATCAGCTAACTTCATACTATCTGGAGCAATTCCTTTAACTTTAATAAACAAATATTAAGTAACTCAGAATATGTTATACAGTGAACATCTGCTGAAAAAATATCCTAATTCACAGGCAAGTAAGATGGTATTTTCTAGTACCACTGCATCTCCTTTATTCACAATTCAACTAGTACAAGAACCAGGCAATAAGTATAGTGAAATAATACAAATGGGGAACATCTTTACTATGTAGTATCTTTAACTAACATATTTCCCTTAAAGAAATAAAAGGCACATGCTGACTATAAGTCTTATAAGACAACTCTACAGAAAAAGAAAAAAAAAAAAGTTTTACCTTCATATAGTACTGTTATAACAAATCAGTACTGCTTTCAAAAGTTACATAATTCCTCCCTGGATTCTTCAATTTATACTTCAACAACACACTCAGTTTGTTTTCTTCCATTGCCAAATATTTTTAAAGTCCCTCTTCTATTAATAACTAGGAGCGTTCTCTTGGACTGATCCTAGTTGGTTTAAGCAGTCCCAGAACATCATTTACTATCAAAATAATTATTTTTTCTTCATCTGGAGAAGAAAAACTTTTTGTCCTTGATTGTTTCTTTCAAGAACAATGAGAATGACTATTTTTAAGCAGTTTTCTTCTACTATTGACCAACCAGTGAAAAAAAAATTAATTCCCCAATAGTAGCCTTCAACAGCTACTAGATATAATATCATATATTAAGGTCTAGGGGTTTCATTTCCAGCAACTATTCAAACACTAATTATTGTACTTTTTTTTCTTTTTTTAAAGATAGTAGAGAGAAAATCTGGCTATTAATACTGACTATGAAAAATAAGTCTCCCTTGATACAAGTGAATGTTTGACAAAATTAACAGTAAGTACTACCTGTTTAGAGAGGACAGAAGGGAAATGTTCATATGCAGTGTGCAATTAAGCATAAGGGATGATGCAGGACTTTAAAAAAACTTTTAAAGTATTTCTGGATTTAAGATCTAGACACTTATTCTGACAATTCAAGTATTTACACTTGTGACTATAAAGTTTAGAATAATCATCTGTCATTGTTCAAGAGACAGATCAGGTCTGGAAACAGCTGCTATGTTATAGAAAGAAAATGCCTGCTTTGGTAAAACACTAAGCAACATGCCAGGATCAGGTACATACAAGGGGGTACGTACATTCCCTTGAAATGTAAATTACAGATTCCAGTGTAAGAGACAGGGGACTGAAACATAGCAGAGCAACATCTGTATCTGAAGTATCTAATTGCACATTCCTTTTAACAACCAAAAGCCAGAAAATATGTTCTAATTACTATAGAGCACCAACTCCCAGTGCAGGCATTTGCATTTTGGCATACTGTTTCTTAAGCTTAGCTTTGCCATGATGAGGCTTAGGAAATGAGCTGAGGTGCTCTGAACAAAGGACAAGGAAGAGCTGCAAGACCCCACCTGTGCGGAGGTTCTTCAGCTAGAGCAATATGGGAGGACAAAGAATCATGATATACTTCTTCTATATTTTGCTAAAAATGGAACAAACCAAACAAACAAATAAACAAGCCAACAACCAAATAAAAAGGAAATAGAGGGGCTACTCTAAATTTCCTCAGTAACTTTCCTCACCGCATAGATGTCTCCACTCATATTCTCAGTCCATTCAGTAGGCTCAAAGAAAGAACCACTGTTCAGGCCTGTTTCTTTGCCAACTCCAAACATGACCTGCATTAAACATTTCAGCAAAACCACGTGTATGATTTCATTTTCATGCAGCCCGTGTGTTTCTTACTCTCAGAAACATGACAAAGTATTTTAATTCTTTAGTTTTTAATCTTTAAGCCCAAGGAGGTTTTCAGTCTATTTAAAGTAACACAAAAGGTCTAGGTACTTTGTGTGAAAGCCATTTTTGCCCAAAAGCCTTATATGTAAAAAAATAAAAATTAAATAAATAATTTTAAAAGCCTAATTTTCCTGCTTCTTGATTCTGGATTTGTTGATGGCATTTGGGAAAAGAAAAAAAGTAAACTAAATGCATCTCTATTTTGTTATTAGTTCAACACTTACTCTAGTGCCTCTTGTCCTTTAGAAACAGCTGCATTTCAAAATATTGGCCAGATGAATACTTAAGAGAATGAGACACAGTCCCCAATGGGTTTACAGTAATAATTGTGCAATAAAACCACAGGCCCAATTCTTAAACACAGCGCAGTCACAATAAGAAATTTTGTAACAGTGACAATTACAGGGCCATTACAGGCAAATGAATGACATTCTACCAGGTTCCTATATTTCCTTGCTCTTTTGTGGTATTTATAAAGGCTACACCTATCTGCTTTGTGCTATCTATACTGGCACCCAGTTGTGAAGGTTACATAGCACAGCATTAATCGGCAGCCAGGAAATCCTTCTAAGACACTACAGCAGTGCTCTAGTGATTACCTGCACCCTTTCATTTGTATCCTAAGTTTGTTTATTGTTACAAGCCACTGTAATAATAGGGTACTAGCCATATATGAAATTTGTAACTACTGACTCATTCTCTGTGCATAAGAAATTAAACTACAAGAAGCAGCTAATACTGCTTCTGTTAATGCTGATGCTTAGAATGCTTCTGTTACTGTCAATGCTTCGTGGAAGGCCATGCCCATGGTCACCTGGGCACCTTGCAGAAATGGTGAGTGAAGGAAACAGTGACTGATAAAATAATCACCTGCATAACGATGACACTGATGGCCCACTTCCCATGTATTTCCTGTTAAGCGCATTGTACTGACAGAATGATTGTAGTCTGGTCTCTTTTAAGAAGGAAAGTGCAGCACCTTCACTCCTGTTCAGTCTTTTCAAGCATCCTCCTCAAACCTACAATGATTTGCAGACTTGCTTAACCACAGGGGTTCTGTCTGTATTTACTAAATCCTCCTGGATGTTATGAATTTGTTCCATTACTTCTGCACTTGCACAATTCTTAGCAACTGCAACATCCTGTACAGTCCCAAAGCTGAACCATAGGTTACATGAAGAAACTTTTCTAATAGTCCGTTTTAAACTTGCCACCAACTAGCAACCTTTGACTTCCTCGAGGTGAGTATTGGAGAAGACAATGCGTAGTTCCTCCCTTCACTTTCCACTCACGATTTCAAACACTTGTAGATGCTTTGCTAGTCCTCTCTTTTCCAGGCTGCAGAATCCGAGTCTGCTCCCATATAAAATCCGTTCTATATGTCTGACCACCTTGTTACCCTCTCTGCAAACGACACTCTTTGTGGTAAACCCTGCCATGATGGATCACTGTAGCAGCACTGGGAGAAACCATAATGGTATTCACAGGAAATAAAGTAGGCTAGTTTTTCAACTGTGGCTACTCCATACCTAAAACATTTGAAGTCAACCTATTGATGCTTGAGGCTGCTTCTAAAACACTTCTTTATTCATAGTGAACTACTTAAAGCTAATATTGTTCCACACATCCTACACAGGAATTGAAAAAAACACCTTCAAAGTATAAAATAAAAGCATATTCTATTTCCAGTAGGTTGTTATTGCTTCTCGGGATCAAAAAGCAGTGTTTTAGAGCAGCATTAGGAGGTTTAAAACAGCAACCAATTTTCATTAGCTTTTGGCAACACATCATCAGTCAGAATGATGTCACACGCTTATATTTTTAGCACTGCAGTATGTGACTTTTTGTGACATGGACATGAACAAAAAGCATGTGTGTAAGTGAGCAAAAGGTTGCGATGAAACACTAATGATGTGAGCCCCAACAATCATGTCTAATTCTGCGAAATTGCAGGAAGTTTCATAATTGAGAGGTACGAATATCCATTAGAAAAAAAAAATAGGGGTTTAGTCATTCAGCCTAGAAGGTACGGTAATAATCAAGAGGTGGTCCAAATAAGTGCATTGGTTTATTTACAGCGAGACTTTGAAGGTAACTGGTTAAATACTTTTCCTGTAGAGAACAGTAAAACCTTTGTAAAATGTATATGTATAGGTAGATACGTGTTCATTTAAACACTGCGCCTTTAAGAGGCTATTATGCTAAACTTAGAAGAAAAATAGGAAATGCAAGTTAGTGGGAACTTGAAAAAATGAGAACACAACAATAACTAAAAACTGCAGTTTCCTAAAAGCTATCTTACTGAGCCATTCTAAATGAATAATATATATATATATAGTAATAGTTGGCAATGAATCACTTTTCCTGATAATAATAATATCAGAGATTAAATAAATGAAGCCAGGATCCAACATGCTGGAGTTACCAAGCATAATGAGTATGTGCCTGCCCACTGAGCTGCTCTAAGTGACTATGGACAGGTTTATTGGGCAAAAGATATTCAGCCAGACCTCCTCTGCTGGTAGAACATTCATGGTGCTTGGCCTATAAACAAGTCTGAACAAAAATAGACATTTACATAGCATCAGGAAGAGTAAAGTATTAGCTCTGAGATCTGTTTTTAGAGCTAAGCAAAGACTATGAAGGGATTAACATAATTCCAAGTCTCCTATCCTGCCAAGAGGTCAGGACTCACACATACTGCCTGATAACCTCTAAAATGCAAAACATCCATCTATTTCAAAATACTAACTCAAAGAATTCAAACAACACGACCTGGGATCCAACGTGCTTTTCTGGCCCCACCAGCAGGTCTGATGAGGATTACTGGCTATGAGGGATCAGTGAGCAGGACTGGTAACTGCAGCACAAGGTCTCAAACGATCCTTTCACTAGAAACTTTCATGGATTATGCCCTCTGGAAGTATAGGATGCAATGGATTTAGTTTGGGATCCCACCTACCATCAAGTTTGTGCAGCTTAACAGAGTCACTTCATGCCAGCTGAGCCCAATACATGCCTGTGAGAGCACACTCAGACTGTGGCAAACATGGGAGAAAGCATCACATCTGACATCTCAGTCAAGCGGCTTAAGTTAACAGGCTTTACCTTGCAGCTATCAATGGCCATGGATTCAGCTGGCTCATCAGCTGGGGCAACAGATGAAGCTGCAGGAACCCCGTGAGTAAGTTGAACCAGGACATGCAGGCAACTTTATGGTAAACCCTGTGACTACAAAGGAGAAGGCTGCCTGCAAGAGTCAACCAGTGGCTATCACTGGGAAATCAGACAGAAAAACACCACAGTCGTGGATGACGCAAGAAAAATGGATAGCCAAAGCATCTGTTTTTTCCAGAAGGAATGCAAAAGATGCTATCAGAAGTGCCAATTCTATATGGAAGCATAAAGCCACCCTCTAGTAATTGTTGTAAGGTACTGGAGACTGGGAAATCCTTGCCTCTTTTTTTCAAAGAACAGAGAAAACCCTAACAGTGATTTTACCAGCCCTAAGTACCAGTTGCTTCCAAGTTCCGTTTTCAGATAAAAAAAAAGAAAAAAGAAAAAAAAAAAAAAAGATGGTTTCAGTTCAGTTTTGTGATCACTTTTGGGTTTGAGCTTTTATGTAAGCTGTGTGATGCCTTCAAGAAGAGAAGCAGGAGCAGCTGGTATCTTGAAAGGAGGAATATAAAAAGACCTGCAGGGCTTTTCTGTAGGCACAATACAAGCCCCTGAAGGAACAACTACTCTAACAACAATATCCTTGACTGTCACTTACCACAAGTAAAACTGTCAAAACTCCACAGTAAGCATTTTTAGGAGCATAGTCTCTTGGCTTCACCTATCATTCTTGGTCTTGCTGAAATAGAGACTGACAAGGCAAGCAAGATTAATTTACTGTTGTTTGTATTGAAGGGCTGCAGTCACAAAAAATTAAACAATTAATACACGAATAAACCTCTAATAGCCAAGTTTCCCAAGATAAATTACTAAATAAAGCCGCAATGTCAGCTCTACTTGCAGTTTCTAAAAACAAAAGCTCACCAGGAAAATGATGTGAGACACTTTTGTTTTGCAAGAGTGCAAGGCTGTTTGGCTTTCTCTTATAACCATATCAGTACCTGCTGGCTGAAATGCTAGGTATAACTGCCAGTAGAGCTGTACATCTTCTGAGTCTCAAAATGACAGCCCTTGTCAAGCTCACTGACAAGCAACCCAGTGAGCAGCCCTCACGGCAGCACATTTGTCACAGCTACACCAAACTTATTCATTCTTTCACAGGAGCCACCCCTATGTATCAGAAATTTACATCAGACACTGAAACAAGTGGAGGATCCGTAACAAAAATGCCCTTTCTTTTCTCAAGGTATATATCTTTCATATTCATTAAAAACACAAACAACATATTTCCCGTCTTTGCCCTCTCTAAGGTGGATGGTTTCTTTTTTATATACTCTTGAGGGTGTAAAGTTTCATAAGGATGGAACCTTGCTTAGTTAATAACCCCAACATTTGCCCATTTCCCTTGAGAAACTTTAAGATACTATGTTCCTAACTGGTACTGAGTTTTTGTTTTTCTTAGGTAAAATGTCAAAATTGTATCAAATCATTTTCTGGTATTTAATAAATCTAACAACAGCAACATACATCTGTAGTGGTTGCAGACCCTTCCTGGGCTAACGTGCAGCCTAGTCTTGGCACTCATACAAGACCATACATAAAATCCAAGTCAACTTGTGAAGTCCTGTCCATTTACACAGCTTGCAGATTTTGCTGTGCTTGGTGCTTCACATAAATTTACTAGATTTCAAGGCCAAATGAAACTATTATGGTCATCTGTCCTGCCATGTGGCACAAGCACATGCTTTGGTTCTTCCAAAAGTGCGGTGTTACAGCCCTGATGTCAACCTTTGAACAGCGGAGCTCCGTGCTGTGCCAGCTTTGTAAGTGATTTGCTGAGTTCTACCAATTAACAGACAAAATAACAGCATATTTTTTCCGATTGATTTTCAGAAGTACAGAACGCTAGCCAAACATCAACGAAGGAGACAGAGCATATACCAAACAAAATATATGCATCCATCGGAAAAGCAATAAAACGATTATTACACTAACTTTTCCACTTCCTCGAAAAATCTTAAATATTTAAAAAATAAAAAAATAAAAAGGCAACCCTAACGCTTGAAGTCTAAGGAAGTTTTGAGGGCGATATATTTCACTTTAAAGACAAGTAAATTGAAATATGAATAGATTACTACTATGCTATTACACTATACTACTATACTAAGAAGGGTCAGTGTTAAAACAACAAACAGGACAGGCAGGTCTTGAAAAGACATTAAATGAGAGGATTCTAACAAACCACGTTTGAATAGAGCCAAATGCGGGATTATAACCCTAGAAACAAAGAATGCAGATTATCACTACACCACTGAAGTAGAGTTTTGGTTCACAGCAAAACAGCAATGAGTTGCCTTTGCAAAAATGCCCAACTCAAACTTGGTTCTACAAAAGTGGCACTGGGGTCAGGCTCAACTTGGTTACCATCTCACCTTCTCATCCTGCGTGGCAAAAAATCCCAAGCCAATTGAAAGCCTCCCTGAATAAACCAAGAAGGTGTAACATAAACATAAACCTGGTAGATGTCAGTCTTTAGATAAGTTTAAAATTAAGACAAACACCTTTTTGAAATATGTGTGTTACGTATATATTTCAAGGTTCATTACAAGCACAACTATGCCAAGTATAATCGCCTTGCTATTTAGGAGACCAAACAGGATGAGCTGAGCCTTTATTTAACTACAAAAGTCATAAAAGTTGGTTGCTCGAGGTCACACAGCAAGTGTGTGACATAGCTACTTCAGATAACGTGAGCTGTAAACCACTGTTTTTCATTATTTGAGTGGCAAAATAACTTCAGAATGTGGAGAGGTATCTTGGAGGCAATTTTCCATATGAAAATTATCAAAATCATTTTTCCTCTTCCTGCCATTTTCAGATCCGATACAGACATGTACACTGCAGCCCCACAGAGCTTGCTGGCGTCATAAAAGAACCACTTATTAGAAAATAAATAATCAAGATCTATGTTTTTAATTTCTTTAAAATACATTTTCCTCTGCATGGGTCGTAACTGCTCTCAGCATGTTATCTGTACTCTGGTCTGTTATCTGACCATTAGCTTGGCACCAACATGTAATGCAATTGAAATACTTCAGAGCAGGCTACCACAGGACAATGAAGCAGCATGCAGATAGACTGGTATTGGAAGCAGAATAGCCAGAACTCAGCGTTCTTCACCCAGGCTTGCCTTAGATATGCTCTACTATCTTGTTAAACATCACAGAATTCAGCAATAGGGAGGAATTCAAAATTCCTAACGAATTCTCTTCTTTTGTGTTAAACATGAAGTTCATCACAATACTCACTGTTGCAAACCGACAAAACCAATGCAAGACCCAAACCCACACCTTTACAAATTAATCAGTCTTTTCAGATTTTACTAGTCATAGCAACTACAAAACACAGACTGTATAAATAAACCACTTCTATTGGCAAGCAACGATTTGGAGGCCTGAGAATAAGACAATACACATTTGCATATTATCTCTCTACCTTGATTAAGAACCTTTCCTCTGGTTTTGACTCTAAAAAGGAAAGAGTGCCGTTTAGTGGCCAGGTAGATTTACTGCACCTTTTAAACAATGCATACTGTGCACTGGTAATAATATTAGTGAGAGAAATACAAACGGTAAGAAGCGATACCGTTATTAATATTGTTGTTATTACTTGGTGAAATATTGTAAATGTGTTTGGAAGGGAAGGATGATGTTTTATTTAAAGCATGACTTGGAACGTGCACTTAATCTTTTTGTGCCTTGGCTGCCCTGATAAGGAAGAACTCTGTGTGCTTTCTCCTACACTCCACCAGACGATAATCTAGGCTATAAATTTTATGAATACAAAAGAGGATACTGGGAAATTCTGTAGGTGCTGGCAGGAAGATAACTTGAAAATCTGCTTCAGAGAATAAGTCATTATGTTATAAAACAGCATAAGATGCGCAGGAAATAGGAGTAAAACACATTACTGATTTCCACAGGTAACTCCATCTGTAAATAAAAAGTAAATATCCATATTCACCTGGAGCTTTCTTTGGCTTCATCAAGCTCAGGATTTCTGAACCCAAGGTGAACCAGTTAAACAGAAGCAAAAAGATGAAAGCTCAATTCTCAAATTGCACCATTTGTCAAAGCAGATGAAGAGCGTTCATGAATATGGAAGACTGGTTGTGCATCTGTGAACGCAGCAGAATCTGGCCTAATGACTATTTAAATAGCGAGAACACACTCACAGCCTTACGTTCCATCTTCCCCTGGGAAATCTTCGATCTTTACTTCAGATGTCATGCCAGAGGCATCCACGGAACTAGTCAAGTACAACAGATCCTTTCAAAAATTAGCATATAGTGCAAATGGACTGGATTTCTAGATGTATCTGAAAATGAAGATGAACCACTTTTCTTCTAATCTCCAGTGATTTTGGAGACATCTTTTACCTGTAAACAAATACCAGAGAATCTGGTCTTATATAAAATCATCTATATCCACCAGTGTCCACCACTTGTGTCCATGGGACATAATTACATAATTATGTAGGTTGTCACTACAGGATGATGCGGACAAACACCACACATACATTCATTAACATACATCCAAAAATGTAACCTACACTGCGAAGCTGGACAAATTAGCTTCCAAGCTGCTAAAATGTAGTAGGCGTAATGGCACTGTTCCATTCTCATCCAAATGTCAATAGCCTTCACCTCCACATCCTAATTTAAAATACTATCATTCATTAGAAGAAGTCCCACCAACATCGAGAGTACTCTAGACACCGGGGCGCAAAGGTTATCCTTGTCTTCAAGGGGAGGGTGACTAATGTGATCTACGATATGCTTTTTTTTTATGCATTTACTTGCACTTCATTGTGCATGACCACCAACCCTGGCACCTCCTTCTGACGAGTTCTTAAAGCTGCTGTGTATAAGAAGGTAATTTATTTCACTCTCTAGTGCACAATTATACTCTTAGCTGATTGGAATTTTAGAGCAGGCCTAAGATTAATACTTGACATTTGTTGAGAGCCCTCCAATTTAAAAACAAGAATTAATTGGAAGTTACCCAATATTTTAAATATCATACGTATTAATGAAAATATAATTTCACTTCTGAAAAAAAATCTTAGATATGAATGTTATGTACTGCATTTAATTTACAGTTACTATAGTATTCAAGATATAATGATCCAATAATTGAAGGAAACGTACTTAATACATCATTCTCCTTAAAAAGCACCTCTCATAACTGTCTTACATAATTAATTTGTTGTTTCATCAGTGGCATTTGAACCTGCTAAGTGCTTTACGCACTCAATAGCATGAAAAAGCAGGAAAATCAGCTATCTAAAGTAATGTTACTGCATATGAAAGAATAACTCTTCCACTTCAATTGAAATATCTTTCCAGAGCTCTGCAGGAAATAAAAATAAAACAACACTACTCAGATGTGAGAAGATACGCATAAAAAGTGTTAAAGTTGCTATGCTCAGGCCATCAGCAGCATTTTAGAGTTAAAAAGCAGGCAGTGCATATTCTAATTAACAAAGCTTTCTCACAAGATGTTTTTAGTTTTTCTTTTAGTTTCCTTTAATATGTTCAGTTTCTCTTTACGAAATCGCTACAGCTTTGGTTTTAGAGGCACTGTCTAATATAACAATATAAAGCATAAAATACTGCTATGCTTTCCCTGGGATTCCCCCAGCTGCAGTCCCCTGGGATTAAACACTTGACCGAGGTTTCATTTGAACACACCTCCCTGTCTGCCTTTGTTTAACCGTAAAAGAAACACGGACAGCAATGGTTACATAAAGAACTACTATCCACAGATGAAAAATGCTATAAAAGAGCAATATATTAAAATGTGATATTGATACTACTTCTGAATTCCGAACATCTATTTTGATTTTTAGATCTACTAATGGGTTTGTTGCTCGAATGTGTTTTTAATATGAAGCAATATATTAAACATTTTACAACCTGTCAATGTGGAGCCAGCAGAGAGACCGTTCAATTTAACTACCAAATGATTCCCAGAGCTGTACTGTCAGTATTAATGATGTCGGGCCACAAACATGAAAGAAAGGAATGATTACTTACTTTACAGAACCATGATTCCTTGTGATAGAGTAGGAAGCACAGATTGCACAGTAAGGTATGGTTCACTGCAGCTTCAGATGGGATATACATAGTCCTCCATGCCTCCCAAGCAAGGTCAAAAGTGACAGAAGGACCAGCACTCCTCCTCAGTCCTTGAAATTCAAAGACGTAACAAGTAGCTGAGGACTGGCAACTATGTCTGAGAGTCAGGACAATTGTGGGATCAAGACTGACCATGAAAATCTCAAAGACATACAATAGCTGTGGGGTACACAAAACCCTCCTTCCTTAGATAACTATTTTAGCTATTCTACTTATTACAAAAAAAAAGCAGCTGACAAGAGGTGTCTTTTCAGGACGGTAGACATCAAGATTTCTGGATGCGCCAGTCAGAAATAACAGCCCTCAGCTTGGTGTCTGACCTAGCATCTAAAACCTAAGGTGTGGGGAGTTTGAAGCAATTCTGTGGGTCCCAGTTATGTAGCTCTTTGCATTTTTCTGATGTTGGCATAGTCCTGAAGGAGTCAGAGGAAGCACCTTATTTTCTACCTTCAAGAACATGTTGAAAGCAAGAGGAAAGCAAGTAATCCAGAAGAGAGCTGTGAGATAAGACAGAGTCTCCACTTCAGTATTCTCCATGCAGAAATGGCATAACGTTTAAACCATCCAGCTATGTCTTTAAAAGAGAAGTAAACACATTGAAAAGGTGTACACAAATTGCATCTGATGTAAAACTTTATATGAAGCCCAGGGCACAGCTCCTGTGCTCAGCTGCTCTTCTTAATAGGAGAAGTTTCCCGCAACTCAGAGAGGAACATGAAGATGTGGAGCTTGCTGTGGAAGCTAGCAGGGATGAGGTCCCTGTGCTGATGTGCAGAGAGCTGTACAATCAGCTACCCCACACATCAGTTCTGGTCCATCCTTCTTTGTTAGGAAATATCTACCTTAAAGAAGTCAGGAATATAAAGAGAATGAAGAAATATTTCTAAATAAACTAATGAAAAGCTGTTTGAAGTTCAGCTCACAGAAATGTATTAGGCAATTCCCAGGTTCTACACTGTTGCTATGAGGCTCAGAAAACAAGGGAAATAATGGCCATTTTGGTTTTTTATAGTATCTCACATGACAATGAAATGTCACAAGAAATGTCTGGGGGCTATGACACCGCTACTGATAACAAGCTGGTCACGTGCATTTGCACTGCCATGCAGATGTATCTCCGGTGGCACGTTCCTGAAAGACAGCAAACTACAACCATCTTTTATGGGAACATACAAACGCTGATACTTACACAACGTCTCCCAAACGAGTAAATGGGGGACATGATGAACTGATTTAGGAGAGATTTTCAAAGAGTGAGAGGTCCTTTGATCGGCTCCACAGTAAATATTGTCTCAGCAAACAAACTGAGACTCAGAAACCTAATGGGTTAGTGCTGGCTTCCAGTCTCTAGCTTCTCTGAAATCTCAGCAGGAATGCTGTTTTGATTGCTAGAGCTACTGAAGACAAGGGCAGAAAATCCTCTTGACGCATTGTCCGATTTCCTAGTGAATATAAGGCACCAAAATAAACGCTTTGCTTTCCTAAGTGCCATACCAAATAAATATCGCTTTCATCTTCAGAAACTGTTCTTTCTTTTAGAAAAGTAGTTCATTTATTCATTTACACAGAGATTGGCTAGTTTAGACTCGCACTAAGAAAGAGAGAAAGGTCTACAGCCAGGATTTCAATGCTACCAAATATATTTTTGAGGGCTTCTGCTTCTGCCAGACTTAACCCAGTAGAAATCCCAGAAAACGAGGATTGAAAGGCACAGCAGGACCTACCAAGTGCTGTAGTAACGTTCAGTTGGATGTGCAGTGCCTGGTCTCTGGGATGGAAGAAACCTCCACATGGCTACCACCCAGTCCTGCTGGCAGGTGAGACGGGTGGACACAGTCCTCACTAGGAGGTAAAGCAGGGGTGGGTGCAGGAATAAATCCAGCTCCCAGCCCATCCCTAGCCCCATGAGCCAGCTGCCAGACCCATGGTGATGCGGGCTACAGGAAATTTCTCGGCACAGTTGAGCAAAGGCAAATAAGGGGTCAGCTATTACTTTGAGTTTACAGTACTTCCCGAGGCACCTCTGGAAGAAATACAAATGCTGAGCTGCTTTATTACATGTAGCTCAAGTGAAGGCTCAGGCTAGCTCTTGTTTTCACAGGCTTATCTGTGACTGCGAGTGAAGTTGGAAAATATATGACTCCAGTGTATCAATGAAACTGGAAGGCAAAGGCAAAATACAAATCTTCATTTTTAAAATCTCAGCACTTTTAGGCTAAATTATTTTTGACTGTTTGAAGTTGGCCCAATTTGGTTGAGATGCCTGACAGCAGAGCCCTGGGTCTTGACTAAGGTCTGTGTGTTGACATAGCATGAATGACAACAGTAAACTGAATTTTGTGCTTATCAGCACTACCTTTTTGTTGCTAATGATGGGTGCAAAGCCAAAATTTACCAAGCTGCTAGAAAAGCGCATGAAATATGTTTATCTATTTGATAAAATTTAATTTAGTAATACTTAATAATAGTTATGACATGCTTAAACACCTACAAGTTTATAGAAGTTTTACCTAAAGAAAAAAATGAGTACGAAAGCCTTTTCTAAAGTAAGAACATCTGGAAATTGTACGCGCAGTCTACACCCATGCATGCATATCATGACTAATATTGGGCACTCCTGTTAACAGTACATTATACATTATAGATGCTACCCCACACCTTAGAGTAATAAATATGCTGAACAGAAAACTAAGAGCCCAGTTAACCTCTTCTTAATAATAAAGGGCTAGGGAGAAATAAGTACATTAGAAATCTCACAACTGTAAAAGGAGCTTGTTGGGAAAAGGCTCTAATTCATATCTTGTACATTATTTAGAATACTTAACAAAAAAAGAAAGTCATTTATTCCATAAATCATGTGATTCTTCCCTTCTTTCCCACACATAATCAGCTCTACAGCTAAATGAACTGGCAAGCTTCAAAACACCAGATGCTTTGGGCACTGGTCTCCTCTTAGACTGTATTTCTGTATACCAAAGCAGACAACATCTTATTCCCTTTCAAAACAGATTTCCCCACATTGTAGTACGGCACTTCATTTTTAGTTCCTCTCTCTACAAAACAGAAGGACCTATTCCCCTCCCAGACATGGGAAGTCTTGATTTTTAAGAAAATGTGACTGCCTTTTTCAAACAGATTTTCTAATCTCTGAGCAAACAAAGTCAAGGGCTAAAATCAATGTAGATGGAATCTCTTAGAAATGTTTCTACAGAGAAAATAAAAGTATTCCTATGTTACAAGCTCAGTTTACAGTTAAACTACTACCATGTTGTTAAACAGGTATTTCACAGTTTTGATTATGGAGCTCCATTCCCTTGAGAAGTATTTTCACTGTTTAGTTACAATTGTTACAGGGTGAGAATGTTGAAGTCCCATATAGTAGAAGCCACCCTTGGATATAATTTGCGGGAATGAACTGTCATGTGTGTGCACTCGTAATGTTATTAAGGCGGGAGTATTTAAACGAAAGTACTCAACTTTACAAATTTTGCATAGCAAGATTTACATTAAAACAGCACTGCATGTTAAAGAACCAGGAAATCAATGATGAAGAAGTAAGCAATCCACTTGAGTGACTTACACTGTGTGTTAAGGTGCACATTCAAGTGGGCAGCTATTTCAGAAAGCCCCATGTCCCATTCAAATCAACTGCAAAAGCTTAGTAATAGTAATGCAGCAAAGAGCTCACAGAACACACGTACGCTGCATTTTATACACTGAATAAAAATACGCTAGCAAATACACTTTTCTGTGGAGACCTGTGGTCTACTTTTCTATCTGAATATGAAGAATAGTTCGTAAAACCATGCAAAAGAAATTAGCCGTTTAATTTCTTTGTGCTTTTGAAATTAATTTAATATTCAGTTAATTCATAAACCAGCTCTCAGGGCCCATAGCTAATCAGCGCAGTTACTGCTCATGTCAAAAAGAATTTTGACTCACTAAGAAGAAAAACATGCTCCTACCTTAAATTTTAATCCTTTTTCTAATCTTCTAAATGTCTTACAGGCTTCAGATATGTACCACTGTCTCGTTGATACAATGTGCACATACTAGGGAGACCTCAGATTGTAACAAAAATCCCACAGGTTCTAGAAAAGGCATAAACAGGGCCATGATCCTGAAATATAACGGGAAGGACGGCGAAGTTGTACTTCATAGAAGAATTTGCTATTTAATAAGCTGATTATTCTTTATTACTTAGCTGCCAGATAGAGAGGGATTATCATTCAATTTCCCAGTAACTTGTTTTGACGATTTTTTTTTTTTTAGCAATATGACCAAATCTGTTGTTGCTCTAAATGCAATACTCTTTTTCATTTCTGTTTTCATTGGCATGTTTTTTTTCAGGTGTACTGATAAACATTCACGTTAAAAACCACAGCCTCTAAAGACATAATGACCTTGTTACCAGGTTACTAATTACTGCTGAAATCATTAGCATCATATAAAATGTTAAAATAATTATATAATATGCTGGAAAAGGTTAAACTTGCTGACTTAGGAAATAAACCCAAGCAGAATTGTGCTGCCTGTAACACAGAATCACAGTTCAAGTACAAAAACAACTCAACATGCCAAATATATGATTTGGATGCTGGCCTCAGAGTACATACGAACAGCAATTTTCATAGAGGATTTCAGAGAAATCTCACTGAAAGTCAAAAGGAAAACCCAGAATAACGATGTGATTTTATAAAGTAAGACTGACGTCAGTTAGGTCTTGCAGTGCTAAGCACAACAGTATCTTTAAAAACCTGGATGGAGACCCTAAGCTGAGGAAATCTGGGATAACTCAAAATGAGCACTAACGTCTTACATACCAGTGTACCTCAAGTGTCTGTTTAACTGATCCTCTTGGTAGCTTGGGAACAAAAGTGGTACAAAACATCCATGTCCTGGAAGCAGAAATAGCCTATCTAGCTAAAGCAGAGATGTACAATAACACGTTACAACGTACAATACAATAATCTCTGTGCAAGGTCAACATTTCTTCACAGACCTGTAAAACTGGAGGAGAGGTCACCCTTTCTTTGGGTGATTCTCTTACTACCATGCGTGTTTGGGGAGTAAATGCTAATTTTAATTTTAAGTAACAACTTCTGACGCCACCATTTATTACCCAGCTCTGCAAAGAACAGCTAACACCTTAAAATGCTATAGCATTACTTATGCATGTAAATCACTACACAAAGGACACACAGATAATTTTTAATCATTAATTAATTGTTTGCTGTTTTCATTACAAAGACTCAAGACTTAATTAAGTACCACAGGAATAGTCTTTCATGTTTTCTGACAGCCACTGTCATAGATGAAAGCGTTCAGAGACTTTTTTCTCCTCCTCCCAATTAGGCTTACATCCTGTACAGCCACCATGCCAATACAAGGCACTTAACAAAGTGTATGAAGAACCACCACACTGAGCTACACATGACAGAGAAAACATTACACACCTTTGCAACACTGTGCTGCACGTAGCTATACCCTTCATTTTCTATCTTTTACAGTTAAAATATATTGACTTTGGAGATCTGGGCACTGCCAGAACCTCACTGCACTGCGCCATTCAGGTAATGGATGAAAAAAAAAAAAAAGAAAAAAAAAGTAACAACTTCTCTTACTAAAGAGTACATGATAAAACTATGCAAATCAGCTATACATGAAAGACAACTCCAACAACAGCAGTGGTAATTAATTTAAAATAAAACAATGAGGCGCTGTAAAACTAAAGTAAGATTGTCCCTGCATGACATCGGTTATGTGCCAACCATGTCCAAACCAATATACTTAAGCTGGTACAATTTGTCATTAAGCAGTATGATAAAGTCTCAAGTAAAACTTGTCTCTTTGACTAAAAATTTCATACAGGCAGTTAACAGATACAACTCTCTTGATCTGGATCATCTGGAAGGAATCTTATCCCTGTTTTGCTTTTCCACACCATAGTTGCCTATGTGAATCCTTCAGCTCTATCTAGATTTTTTCTTACAGTAAAATTACAAAAGCAGGCATATGTTAAAGAGGAATGACATCCTCTGTTGGATGTCATTACTCATTTTATGTTTTATTTTATTATTTCCAAGCGGCAGAGAACTGCAAGGGTTATGGCAAACAAATCAAAATGATGATTTCTACCACAAAGAGGCTGCTAAGTCAAAAGCCCATTAATTGACCCAGTATTGAATGAACAATTACCTGATGAACATACGATTGTGATGTACATGGGCCCTGATGGGTAATTTACACAACTTAGCTAAGGATCTTCATTCCCTCTAGAAGAGTGAGGATGTTTCTTGTCTTTAATATGTTCTTCTGGGATCTCTGTCTTCACGAGACTAGCAGGCAGATGCAGGAGTCTATTCTTTCCATCAGTCTCTAGGTGGTCAGTTGAGTTCTGTCACTATTTATTTTCCATGTAAACATGGAACACTTTGGGAAATATGCTTCACTGAATAACAGCAAGGATGACAAGAACAAGTCTTTGTTTAAAAGCAACATGAGCACCAAAACCAAACTATTGAAACTGACACTCTAAAATGTTATGTTTAGGCACCTGTATTTAAGCATTGATGAATATAGAAACCAAAAGACTGAGAGACAGTCTTCAAATTTAACTGCCCAATGCCAAGCCACTTGCCTTCTCTGAGAGTTCTATTTAAACACCAAGAGATATATGAATATTTTTATTATTTATGGGACTGACATTACTGAAAGCATCATCTCAGAATGACACTACACAGAATAGTCTCATGAGGCCCTGGATTTATTCTCAAAATAACTCTAGAGCAAATATGCTCCATTTATTACTAAAACTTTTTTCTTCTCCCTTGCGGCAACATTAGAATGCTTAACATAGCCTCTGGGTTTCTTTTTAGGCTAATGAATAATCGTTAATAAAAATCAGAAGCAGCTCACAGTTCTGCTAATTGAAAAAAAATGGTGATTACAACCAATAATAAAAAAATAGCCAACTTTTTCCTTTCTAAACTCTTTCCTCTACCTATGAAGCAAAAGATCAAACAGTTTTACAAGTCTGGACATTTAGTTTTGGAAGAAAGTGAGCAGATCAGAATCAGAACTCGCTGCAAAAACTACCTTACTGAATGAGGAAGTATTTTATCTAGCCATTTTCCTTATGAAAATAAAGAAACCATGTTGCTTCACAGAAACCAAGAAAGAAACGGAATATGATGCGGTAATTCCTTGCCTTTCAGAACTGTATCTGTGTCACAAAGAGGTTTAAACTAACAGCTGATTAGTAATATGGCAGTTTCAAGATCACCTATTTTACTTGTTTTACATAACGTAAAGTACAATTTAAATATCAATGTTTCCTATGGAAAAGAAAAAAATAAGTTTTTTTTTTGTTTGTCTGTTTGTTTTTGATTTTTTCCTCGCTCTAGATGGAGGGGGGTGGTGTGGGGAGGAATTTCCAAGTAATATGAGTATCCCTGTGAATTTTCAATAAGTACCTGTTACAGATAATCATTACAACCCACATTTTTGATTAAGAATTAAGGTCACAGATGTAACACAACAGCGGAATTCTAGACATGTCTGTTGATTCTCTCATCTCACTGTCTACATACCTTCTGCATCACTTCAGGCACCATCTGGATCGATGAATGCTAGATAGAAATCAAATTGAGGAAAACTCCGAAATTTGGAAAACTCTCAGGGCAGCAGGCCATAGTCTCATAAATGAGTTAATGCAAAGCTAATAGGAAATACACCACAGGAAACAACCTGTATTGGCAGGAGGAAGGAAGAAAGCAGACAAAAATAGGCCAGATGAGGTAAATAGCTCCTTCCATCTGTAACTTCTGTGTTATCCAGCCCTACCAGGTACACTGAATGCTTCTGGTGAAGTGACTAGCAGTGAAAGAGGTAAAGCTGGCATGTAATATTTCAACAATAAGCTTTAGGGTTACTTGCCTACTGCTGTCAACATGCAGTTTGTAGTAGCCGGAGCAATCATGACAAATTCTTTTTTAAATACATTAGCATTCGCTGCAGGTATTTGGAAACAACCTAGTAAAATGTGGCTTGTTAGGCATAGTTGGAGACTGAGCTTCTCTCATACTAAGGAAGGCATCTCGATAACTGTTCAAGTTAGCAACTTAATTTGCTTTGAATTTAAAAATTAAAATTAATGGCAGCAAAAAAAAAAATACTTTCAGCTCAATTTCAGGATAATGAACAAAAGCTGCATACATAAACAACAAAAGTGGTCCTCATTTCAACATTACATAGTGATCTTAATTCTACAACAGCTCTTCAAATGGAATTCCCATTTCAGTCAATTACAGGCTGTTTACTCCATTGCTTTTTGATTCTTCGAACACCACTGTGTTTAATTAATTAAACAAATAGGCAACAGTTTGATTAATCAAGCACATATGCATAAGCCATTGAAAAATGAGGATCAAGGAAACTTTCCTAGCAAGTTGAAGAGGCTTTGTGATCAGGCTCTGTAAGATCACATAAATAACGGTCCACCAGAAAAACAAATAAATACAAGATAAATAAGGAAACAAAGATTCTGCAGGTATGTATTCAAATGATGCTATCAGTAAGTGACTTCCTGTTAGACATGTCAGCTGGTTTCTGATGTGCTCCTGAGCACTGGAAACTGAGTTGTATCTAAATAGTATATACGATTTTAAATGCTGTTGTGGTTTATGAACCATAGAATCATCACAGAATGGTTTGGATTGGAAAGGATCTTAAACATTTTCCAATTCCAACCCCCTGCCATGGGCAGGGACACCTCCCAGCAGACCAGGTTGCTCAAAGGACCATCCAGCCTGCCCTTGAACACCTCCAGGGATGGGGCATCCACAGCTTCTCTGGGCAACCTGTTCCTGTGCCTCACCACCCTCAGAGTAAAGAGTTTATTCCTTAAATCTAATCTAAATCTGCCCTCTTTTAGTTTAAAGCCATTACCCCTTGTCCTATCACCACACTCCCTGACAAAGAGTCCCTCCCCAGCTTTCCTGTAGGCCCCATTTTGGCACTGGAAGGCCACTGTAAGGTCTCCCCAGAGCCTTTTCTTCTCCAGGCTGAACATCCCCAACCCTCTCAGCCTGTCTTCATAGGAGAGGTGCTTTAAAGTAAAAATGGTATTGGCTTTAAGTTAAAAGACGGTAGATTTAGATTACATTTAAGGAAGAAATTCACACACACCTCTGAGGGTGGTGAGGCCTTGGCACAGGCTGCCCAAAGCAGCTGTGGATGCCCCATCCCTGGAGGTGTTCAAGGCCAGGCTGGATGGGGCTTTGGGCAAACTGGTCTAGAAGGCGATGCCCCTGCCTGTGGCAGGGGGGTTGGAATTGGATAATATTTAAGGTATTTTCCAAGCCAAACCATTCTGTGACGATTCTATGATTCTACAATCTCCTGAACTACATTTTAAGGAAAAATGTTATTGATCTTCATTTGTCTTAAAATGCTGAGTTGTAAACCACAGAGGTTCAGAGAAGCGATCCACTGACAGCTCAGACATCTCGGCAGAGAGCACAGGCTTAGCAGCAGGACAGTTCATAGTAACAGTTAAATCAGAGTAAAGCAATGATTCTAAGTAGCTAGCAATAGCAAAATATAGAGAAAAAATAAGAATGTTTCCAGGCCCTTCTATGACTTCAAACATGTGCAATTTCCGCAAGTCAGATGGGCAGTCAAGGCAGAGTCTTTGAGAGCAGATACTGGAATTAAAAACAAATGGATATCTCCCAGCAGAAGTGATATTGCAATTACAAAGGACCAAAAGAAGAACTGAAATAACAGCATAATTTAAAAATTCTAAATACAAGCCATGGTGTAAGAGCAACATGGAAGAAAAAAAAAAAAAAAAAAAAAAAAGGAAAAAAAAAACTCTGAAAATTGAGAATTACAGTACACCAAAATGACTGACACTAATTATTGACAATGATATGAAACTGCAATGCATGAAGACACATTCATCCTACAAAATTTTTTCACACAATATAATTAGGCTACATTCATATATCAATAATTGACAAAACTTATTTCTTCCAGCTAAGTGGCTTTAAATGACTTCATATGAAATACAATGAATGTAGGTTACTATGGTGATCAGTTTAATTCAGGAATAATTGGTTTATATTTTAAACAAACACATTCGATTCCTCAACCTGAGGCTCAGAAAACATTTAGTAATAGCTTTGAACTTCTGTTTTCCTGATTAAATCCTATGGTATACTTAAGAAAGTACAACCTCCTCGAAGTGAATAATGCATTTAAGATGATCAGACCACAATACTGAATTATGTATAAAACCATGCTGTTCTGCCCTTGACTTCTGTGCAGAGATAATATGTGAAACTTATCACAAAAAGTATCATGCCATTTGCCTGTAAATTAACAAGACTACATTTAACAGACCAATTTTCAGGCATGGTATTTCAGGCTGTCATCTCCCCATCACAACATAGTCCGTATTAGGCCAGACCATTATTCAGATGAAAAACCACATGAGGAGCAGGAAACGCTGGCTTAGGGATTGATTCTCTTGCCTTGACAAGACCGATGGCTCTCTGTCTCAATATTGTGCAATAGGATATTATGCCTTTTCACATTTATGGCATAGGAAGACAGATGCTTTGGTCATTAACATAAGCCCAACATTACTGATTTATTCCAGAACTAAAGTGATTTATACTGGTTTATGAAATCTGTGTTTATTGGCTGGATGAAAGATGTCAAAATATTTTTCACACAAATAGGGAGGATCCATTATGTGTCCTTTCAAGATTTCTATACTTTCTTTTGAACCTAGAAGGAAATATTTTTCCACTTCTGCAAATAAACTGAATTTATCAGTACAATAACTAATAATTTCTATAGTGGAAGCTTCTAAATGCAAATACTAGTGGATACTAGGAAACGGTACAGAGGAGACAGTCTTATAACCACAGGATCCAAAAAGTCACAAAACAGTCCAGCCTAGGATTGGGTATAGGACATAACCGTTCAGTGCAGATGATTAAAATGTCTGTTTTTTCATCTTGGTGTTGGTTTTGTTTGTTTGTTTTTGCTTTGTTGTTTGTTTTTCTTTTTCTAAGAATACAGTTAGTGATATAATTTCAGTAATGTTGCTTGTGATGGCATAAAATATTTGGAGATTCTTCAAGATAGATGGCTTTGGTTAAAATATGGATGCATGTACAGAATAAGTACTTGTGAACTAAATACATTTTATACACTGATACAAAAGGCTTTGTAAGAGCACACATAGATTTGCCAAAGCAGAACGACAGTGCAGAGCACTGGAGCCTTTGGACCTGCACCTTCTTAGGTGCAGGCTGAATTACATAGCCTGAGGATGCAGCTCTTGAGGATCCTCATTGCTGAAATTTCAGATCAGAAACTCCTGTTTGCTTTTATTCATTGTCAATCAAGAGACCAAGATCGCTGGAGAGCATTTTCTTTCCTCATCATCACTTTTAAAGCTGTTTACTTTCTATTTTGTTAAAAGTAAACATCACTTGCAGAATTACAGCAGAAAAAAAAAAAAGGCATAACAAAACCTTTCTTAACAATCAGAATCTTATTTGCAAAACACTTACTGTAAGTTATTGAACTGCAGAACATATTATAGTACTCAGAATCACAGTATATAAATACCTACGAAATAAAGAATGCATCCCAACAGGATCTTTATGAGACAGATAAATACTAATGAGCAAATAAAATAGAGTAGGTATCTTGCAAATAATTAAATAGATGATCTGTTGCACATATACAAGCAGACATCAACTTTCCTGAATCAGGACTACACTCTTTTCCTGTAAACTGTTTGATTTATTTCTGCTTGTCCAGAGTAAGGCTGCAATTCCATTACAGTTTCTGGGAAGACCGTAAAACATACCAGAAGAGAAGCTGTTCAGAATACAATAGACAAACATATAAGTGGAAAGCTAATGGTGGTTTAATTTAGGATATTTATCGAGTAAAAACAGTTGAAAAATATGTTCATTCTTATTTGTTAATATTTACACTGCATCTACCTGTATCTTGTAAATAAAAAATAAAATAAAATAAAAATCCATAATCTACATATATATGATACATATAATATGCATACTATATTTATATAGAGAGATTTATCTCCTCACCTAGTCTTTCCTTTCTTCCTCCTCAAAAAGCAGAAATCCAACAAACAAACATGCAAAATTTTTGTGTCAGTCTAATTATTGATGTCTAGGTTGAAGGTACTGCAGGGAATCCACAAATCTGTATGATGCCCTTGAGTGCTAGATGCACTGTTAGAATCTCTCTGAATTATGTGAAATATATATGAGATCTCACATTACCAGACAGCTTCCTACTGGGTACAAATGCAAAGAGGAACACGAATCAAAGTCACAGAATCACAGAATCACAGAATAGTCTAGGTTGGAAGAGACCTCCAAGATCACCGAGTCCAACCTCTGACCTAACGCTAACAAATCTTCCACTAAACCATATCCCTAAGTCACTCTCTCCAAAGTCACTGGAAGTAAATTCTTCCATCTGATTCAATAGTCACCTATTTAAAATGATGGTACTTGACAGAATTAAACCTCTCAATGATATCTGGCATCCATTTATTTTAGTTTATGTAAAAGAATACATCTCTCACGAAACTGGCTAGCCTAGCTAAAAAACACAAACCTGTGAAATTCGGGTTATCCTTGAACCTCTCCAGTTTCATTAGAGTTGAATCAACTCTAGTATCATAAATCACCAGGCAATAGACCATGGAGGACAGTGTGAGACAATAATATAATGAAGCTGTTTTGCACTTGACAAAAGGAGGAAATTTAGGTCTTTACCAATGTATTTGCTAAGTACATTTTGAAAAGCAAAATATAATTCTACATTTATTTGGAAAGTAAAACCAAATTACAAAAAAAAAAAAATTGTAGCAGATCTGCTTATAAAATTATATTGATAACACAAGACATTTTTGCTGCTCTCAAAGCTAATATGCATATAAGAAAGTTTATCACTACCTTACCAATCTGAGATTTCTTTTTACCAAAAATGTCGAAAAACATCATCAAATACAAATAATGTATTTAATACCATTTTCCCTTCCAAACTTCATCCCAAATATTCAGCAACTGGTAAGGGGCATGAAGAGATCCTTAGATCGCAACCACAAAATCCCATTTTTTATATTAACGAGACAAAACTTACTCCTTGTAAGATGAGTGAAATTTAAGGTTACTTCTCAATTAGAAATTCTAAAAGACTCTGACATGGTGAATGAAAACATCTTTTTAAAAATGTGGGTTGTGTCACCTACAGAATATGTGAACTGCTTTTGTTCCCATTTTCAAGTAATAAAATGTACAAGCAATATTCAGTAGTGACTCAGCAGTGTTGCTTTGCTGCCACCTGAAGAATTAAGAAAATAAAAACTTTCCAGTGTTTTCAGCTTACAAGAAGGCTTGTTTCTGTACTACTCTCCCATGAACTTAAGTATTCTCAGGATAATACATGATATTTTTTCAAAATAAATCCCAGTTAGAATTAAAAAAAATAATACAGAAAACAGGCTGAAGGTGTACAATAAATATACTGTAATTCTCCCTATGCTATTTGCTGGGGAAATAGCAATTACACCTTTTACACCTTTTAAGCTCCTATGCTATATTCCAAGGTGGAAGACTGCAAATATTGGATAATTATTGGATAATTCTACCTCCTGTCCTCTGCTCAAGTAACACTGAGGCTATTAATTTTTAAAATACTTAGGTAAACTAAAAAGGTCTGATGAGTTATCAAATTATTCTTGCAATGAAAACCTGCATCAGCATATGACAAGTTACAGCTCACCAATTTGTTGATAATCAAAAGAACAATGGCTTCACAGATTTACTTCTCCTGTAAACAGGCTTTATCTAAGCCACTTTATTTTTGCATCCATATGCACCCCATTTACTGCACGTAGGAATGCACTAAGTAGGAATACTTATCAGATAAAGGAAAATACAGACAGTATTTTGATTTTTGCCAAATCACAACATCTGATACTGAACCAGTGAGTGCTCCATAACTCCATAAAACCACTTTAATCAGTATGCAACATCTCCATCAACGAGGTGATTACTTGTTCCCTGAGCAGCAGGGCAAGGAGCAGAGGTTAAAGCACTTAGTGGCACACACCACATACCCAGGCAGGAGGTGAGGTGCCATTAGAAGTCAGTATTTATGGCCTCCCTGTATTAAGACAGAATTGCTTTTCCAGAAATTGTGATTTGACTTTACAACACAAAAGCTCTTTCAAAATACCCTAGTTCAAGTCTTTCACTGGGTTTTTACTCATTTTTCCTAGTGAAGTGTTCTAGACATTGATATAGATAACGTCAGAGATGGAAAATCTTGCAAAAATACTTTTGAAATGAAGAGAAGAAGGCAGGAATACAGTTTTAATCACCTATGTGGAAAATACACTGATAAATACATGTTCAGGATTATATATATATATATATACATGTATCAGCCTCTATAGGAGCCTATATATATATATATACATATATATATATATCAGCATCAGCAGTTGTAGGAACGTTTGCATAATACAGGAGTAACCAGTTGATAGAATTGCATTGCTGTGTTGCTGTGCAGGTCAAAATTAGAAGGACCAAAGCCAAGCTGGAGCTCAATCCATCTATTACTGTCAAAAACAATAAAAACTGTTTATAGAAATACCTTAAATAAAGGAGGATTAAGGAGAATCTCCATCCTTTATGGGATGTGGGGGGAAACCTGGTGACAAGAGAAGAGGTAAAGGCTGAGGTATTTAATGCCTTCTTTGCCTCAGTCTCTAGCAGCAAGACCAGCTGTTCCCCTGCATATTTCTTCCTCCTCATAGACAGTGCCACCCTTCTAAGGTACACTTTGTGGCAGTTTTTTCTCTCTTGCTCTTTCCTATAACCAAAGGAAGCTCCGCCAGGGTGGAAACCATTCCTAAAGTAGGCATCCCAACCCATCAGCCTTCTTGTGGCCTGTCAGCCAACCAGACACAAGTCACCTCACCAGCATCTTCCAAGTCATGGTCCTTGCTGCTGGCCTTCCAGCTTCTTGGCTAGACGCAACGGAGCCTTGTGCCTCCTGCTGTCCAGTCATGTACTCAAGCAGAAGGGAAAGGACAACCCATATTCAGGCCTTCTTTCTGTATGGGTCCTCCTGCGTACGTAGGCAGAGGGGATCCCACAGTCAGCATGCCGGCCAGGTGCCTTCTGCTGGCCTACCAGAGCCACTGACGGATGTCAGCTGAAAAGTACAGATCCCAGGTGTGAGTCAAGGGTGACCTGTCAGATACCTCATACAGAAGTGACCTCGCAGTCCCTTTCTGTGACACGTTCCTGTTGCCGCCCTATCAACTGCAGAGACAGAAGTGACCTCACATCACTTCCACAGTCAAATTCAGGAGATCCTGGGGCAGATCTGTCAACTGTCTTGTTCCCACAGGACTAGGGCTCACCTTTCTGGGTTAGAGATTAGCAAAGGTTTAATGGGAAGCTTTGGTGTTCTTCTGTGGGTATCAGGTCTGTAGTTAGGGTATGGGCAAGCTCTGTGGTTTAGGGCTTTTTTAGGTCTGCCAAGAACTTGTCTAGGGTTAAATAGAGCATTTTAATACTATATATATATATAATGCTATATTATATATAATGCTATATATATAGCTTATAATATATATGTAATATATACTATAACATATATATATTCTGATATATATATATATATGTATATATATCAGAACAAAACCACGACATCATGCTCTTCGGTTTAGAAGGAAAAATCAAGTATCCTCCTTCGGTTTACAGAATCACAGAATCACAGAATAGTCTAGGTTGGAAGAGACCTCCAAGATCACCGAGCCCAACCTCTGACCTAACGCTAACAAATCTTCCATTAAACCATATCCCTAAGCTCTACATCTAAACGTCTTTTAAAGACTTCCAGGGATGGTGACTCAACCACTTCCCTGGGCAGCCTATTCCAATGCCTAACAACCCGTTCAGTAAAGAAGTTCTTCCTAATATCCAGCCTAAACCTCCCCTGGTGCAACTTTAGCCCATTCCCCCTCGTCCTGTCACCAGGCACGTGGGAGAACAGGCCAGCCCCCACCTCGCTACAGCCTCCCTTCAGGTACCTGTAGAGTGCAATAAGGTCACCCCTGAGCCTCCTCTTCTCCAGGCTAAACAGTCCCAGCTCCCTCAGCCGCTCCTCGTAGGACTTGTTCTCCAGGCCCCTCACCAGCTTTGTAGCCCTCGTCTGGACTCGCTCAAGCACCTCCATGTCCTTCTTGTAGCGAGGGGCCCAAACCTGAACGCAGTACTCGAGGTGCGGCCTCACCAGAGCCGAGTACAGGGTGTCAATCACTTCCCTGGACCTGCTGGCCACACTGTTTCTAATGCAAGCCAGGATGCTGTTGGCCTTCTTGGCCTCCTGAGCACACTGCTGGCTCATATTCAGCCGACTGTCAACCACTACTCCCAGGTCCTTCTCTGCCAGGCAGCTTTCTAACCACTCATCTCCCAGCCTGTAGCTCTGCTTGGGGTTGTTGTGCCCCAGGTGCAGGACCCGGCACTTGGCCTTGTTGAACTTCATACTGTTGGCCTCGGCCCATCGGTCCAGCCTATCCAGATTCCTCCACTCAGACCAATTCAGATTTGTAGGAGTCTGCTTACGTGATCAAGGCTAGAAAGAAGGACAAAGCTTCAGTTCATATGAAACCTGGACTGCAGCACCATAAGTTCATATGAAACCTAGACTGCAGCACCTAGACTGAGTTGAAGTTACCAGTAGCACTGACCACAAAAAGAATTGACGTGCAGCCTAACAATTTTTCCTGTTAGACAGAGAATATTCAGACCACTGTATTCATGGAAGAGAAACAAAATGAATTTATTTAAGAAGAGAGATAGCGAGGGAGCTAATCTCCTTCTAAGAGTTTCTGCTTTATTAAAGAACCAATCCCACTTCACTTCTTAAACAGGAGCCTAGCAGGTTAAAAGGCATGCTGAGATTTTAAATGAACTTCATCTAAATGAACCTTAAGTTATTTTTATTGTGAGTTTTCTCTTTCCCCCTACGTAAATGTTTCCAAAGTCTCTTCAGTAGAAAACTAGCAGGGATTAAAAAAATCTAAAAAATCCTTTAAAAAAATATTTATTAGGAGTAAAATGTTTGTATTACCTATTACATTGATGATTAAGAATGAGCCAGGACTGATTCTCTCATCGTTTTGGGAAAACAGCAGAGTTTGTACAGACTAAACCTCACCTTCCAAAGGATTTTTTTTTTTTCTTGAAAAGACATTAACATTTTAATTTAAATAAGCATACTGTGTTTTCCTACCAACTTCAATTTTCCTTGCAATATATACTACAACACACAATTGTAGTATCTACAATTGTAGCTATCTGTAACCATACCTTCCTCAGCCAAGACAACACAGTTTGGTCTTGCACCATACCTATTAGCAATACCGTGCTCATAGTTGTAGCCACATCATCATTGCATTTAAAAAAAATAATGGCAACTAAATAGCTACAGGATTCTGTCTCGCAGGGATCTATATGATAAATCCAAGCTGTTAGGCCAAGGACACATATGAATAAGCTTAAATCTAAGTGGTATGATCCCACTGACTTCAGATAGATAGTTATGTGTTGTAGACTTAATACATGCTTAATGCCCCACTGAGAAGCTTTCACAGCAAATTCTGTTTAGCACAGAATGATGACTGTTTCCCTAAGGAAAGATGTGTTTTTTTCTACATACTCTGTGGTACAACAGTAACTTTTTTCCCAAAAACTAGTGAACATGCATATATGCTCAATGAGTAAGGACATAGAAGAGATCTGAATTTATAATGAACTTATAAAAAATAATAAATAAAAGTATAGGCGGTAAATGTAAAACATGCTGAATCATCCTGGATACAGATAGGAATACGAATGAAACAGCAAACACAGTGACCTAAACGCTGATACCAAAATTTCAAATGTATTTTAGTAGCAATAAATATATGGACAGTTCATTCCCATATATAATTAAAATGGAGGCTGATCTCCAAGGGTTCTGCCAACTTTGGCATGCCTAAGCTATAATTTATAAATACAACTAGCTTTATTAAATAATCATGGTGAATCTATTCCACAATACAAGAAACAAAATAGTCTACTGGGAGATAGGATTCTCCATTATCGTATCGGTAAAAATCTTGCAAACTTAGCTAATGTCTCAGTGGTGTAGATTTTTAAGCTTACGCAGCAGAAAGAATTACTGTCATCGACTTACAGCTTCAAAGGAGAATATTTAATGAATATACTTTTACCCAAAATGAAGAACTAACAGAAGGTTGAAAGATACAGGTTGTCTGTATCATACCTCAATATGCAACTTGAACAAGAATGTAAAGCAGAAAGATGCCCATTAAAATACATTTCTTCTTAATAGAAAGTAGACAGAACTAGGTCAAGAAAAAGACTAAAGAGGAAGAAATAAGATTTTTGCATGACACCTCTATAATGAACTGCAACTACAAAGAATAAACTCATTTTATAGGCTAATGTCGCTATCATAATAAATCCAATTGACATCCATGATAAGATAAGGCTCCTGCATATTCCAAGAAAGCTGGTTAAGAAATAAGAGAGAAATGACATGCTACATATGAGTTAGAGGGGGATAAAAGCAAAACAACCTCACTTGTATTAAGAAGAGTGTTACATGACCGAAAGTGTCTTCTTTTATTTAAAGTTCCAAGAAATATAAATTCTCACACTGGAAGAAAGTTCAGCCTTTTCAGTCAGCTCCTCTGACCCCCCAGTGTTCCCAATGCCACTCTTCTAGCATCTGCCACTGAGCTGATTCAATGGCTCATTATTCTGGTACTCCAGGATGAAAAATCCTCACGAACTTTTCCAGCAGGTTATGTAAGAGTGAAAAATATTGTGAGACTAGATATACCATGCAACACACCTCTCCATCATTTGTTATCCATATTCCCTTTGCTGTGGGGAGAGCAGCACACAAAGCAAACAAGCAGGCTTGTATTACAGCTAGCTCCTACTTATGATCTCTGCAGTCTGAAGAACGTATTCCTAGATTTCATTCAACTTGTTGACTTCTTTTCAGACTAGAGACACAAAATAATACTTCTGCTGATATCTGAAGGCCAGGAGAATTTGGTAAATTCTTTGAAGTCACTTGCTGTATGTCATTCTAACCCACATTTAAAACAACTTTATTCCATAATATGCTATTTTTCTCAGAAGTTCAAGGTGAGATTTTCCTGCACCTTTTTTCCTTCTATCTCTACTTCTTCCTTTTCACCTTTCTACTTACCACCAGCATTTACTATCTGTGATAAATCAGGTTCAAAAGTATGAGATTCCACAAAAGAACTCAGTACAAGCCTATGCATTTTGCATCACAGACCTCCTTCTGCAGCCAAAACAAACTCTTCCAGATGCACAGTGATAATAGCGTCACTAGTTTCTTCAAGAGTAACTCCAGACAGCTCTGCACAACCCAGTATCTGAACATATGCATGCTGTATTTGCAAGCTGATCGCCTTAGACCAGAAGTCCACAGAATCAGGAGCTCTTTACATTTGATCTAACACACACTGAAAATAAGATGGCTAAAAAACTTATTTATGCCATTCTAGTCCATAATTTATGACAAATACATGGTGTCAGGAATGTTACAGTAAGAAGCTTAAGGAACGCTGTTTCCTGCAAGCCCCATCCTGGAGGAAAAAATAAAAACAAACAAACAAACAAAAAACCTTCCAAATAAAGTCAAAGAAAAAAAAAAAGTATGGAAGAAAACAATGAAATTGAGCCTTATAGTTATTCCATGTTTTATTCATGGACAAAATGTCTTAGAAATACAGGGAGTTGTCAAAACTATTTTCTGTGAAATTAGCGGTTTAGGGGAAAAAGCACAAAAATAATATTACAACACAGCTGTAACGATCACACAGCTGTAAGATCATTTTATCTGCTGCCTCATTTTCAACCTCCAAGTAAGTGTATTTTTATGGTAAATTGCTTTTTTTTATATAAAGAAAAACTGTGAGAAAAACAATTGGTCAAGTCAGGAAGATCTTCAACAGGTTAATCATGTTGCCTGGGCTTTTGACAGTCAGCAAAATCACCATCATTATAATAAAGAGAATTTTGCCACTAACACATTTTTTCATGAAGATTTCTCTGGTCTTAGTGCCTCTGTAGTTTCCGTAACATTTACAAAGACACTCTTTTAATCTTAATTTCTAAAAAAATATATGAATTGTGTTTGCAAGGCTGAAAATATTCCAACAGGAAAGAAAGAAAGAGTACATTACCCTCCCTGCAACCAAAAAGGACTACACTCATTTACTGTCAATTTTCTGTTTTATTTCTCACCCTTGCAGATTCAGGAGTTGACATGTGAAAATATAATAAATAAATAAGTAAAATACAAAACAAATAAATGAATAAAACCACCTGACACTATTTCTGAAAAGTTGGGAGGCTTTTTTTGTTTGTTGGCTTTTTTTTTTTTCCTGAAGACTTCGTACTGTAAGACAAACTGAGCGTGTAAAACATTGAAAAGCCCCAAAGAAATGGGCTTTGGTTTTTCAGGTCTGTCATGTGTGCCCGCTGAGGGATGTGGTACAGGACTACCCACCCCTGCACCTCCAGGCCAGGGGCTTAACCTCGAGGCCCCCACACTCTGTCCTTCTGTCCTGGGGGTTTTGCAACTCTGATGAGTAGCAAACTAGTAAACAGATGTACCCTTCTTCATACTTGTACCATAGGCACGCTATACTCATCGTTGTTCCCCCCCCTCCCCCAAATACCAGCATGGACTCCTGCCTGCCTGTTACCCTGGTCTGGACCTGGGCCTCCTACCTCCCAGCCGGCCCAGCTTGAAGTTTGCTAGCAAAGACATACACACATTCCAGGTTCAGGGAAGATAAAGATGCTCACCCCCCTCCTCTACTTGGAGCAGCCTAGCACCAGGCCCACAGGCCGCGACCTGTCACCCTGCTCCAACTGCTCGCGTGGAGTCCCCTGTCTATTCCCTCTTCTTTTTTGTTTGTTAGTGTTTTGTTTGTTGTGTTTTTCCCCTCCCTGAACCTCTCCCCTTACATATTCCTTCATCAGTTTGCATAGTTCCACCTTCATCCCTCAAATATCCCAAACCTTCTTGTTTCCCCTTTTCATCAAAGGCTAGGTGGCCTTCCCCAAGGCTGGGCCTGAAATATCTTCATAGCCCACTAATTAATAACTGGGGACTTCGATCGTTGGCATTATCTCCTTTATCCTTTGTCTACCCGGCTTGCATATCTTTGTACCCTTACTTATGTCTTTCCCCATTAATTAAAATCCCTTTTTCATTGAGAAGTTCCTTGATCAGAAAACCCTAGTGAAGCAGACAATCTCACCTTCTGCACACCCTTATCCTATGCACTATGATAATCTTCTGCCTTAGTAACCACTTATTTTAATAGCGGATTAAGTCATCTTAATACCATACTTCACAACTAGCTACAACCCCTTTTCCTCAGTGTGCAATGCATTGCATGCAGGAATATGCTGATTTTTCATTTTTGTTCAGACCTAAAACAATTTCAATTTCACCATTGTTTGTGTTGAGAGAAAAACACTTTTCACACTGCAAGAATTAAGGAACTCTCGAATTACCCATTCATCAGACTATGCTCTTGGAAGGAGGGAAACCTTCAGTGGCAATCAACCTTTCACTGACCAGAACACAGTTCAACCATTTTAATACCAAACTGACATATTTTTAGTTTGGTGAAGAAGGAAAAATTATATGGATGCCCACAAATTCAGTGTATTACAAATCTACCATCAGTATATATATTATTCAGGCTGCAGTAGAGAATTGCTGCTTATTCTCAAAACCATGTTCTGAGTATTTTTAATTGCAACCATACTCTCCTTTAAAGCTTAACTGGAAATGGAAGCTCTATCCTAAAGATGTTACATCACAGAAACAGGAAAAAAACATCAGTTTATAAGGTTAACAGTAATACTATCCTCAGTAGACTTAACAAATGCATCATGTTTTGCAGAAGAGATCGGAATGGTGGCAAGGAGTTGCTCTGACAAACTTCCTTCTTAAGGTTATTGCCTACAATAAAGGTTGAATGGAAGAATTTTGAAATCAGGTGTGTGAGAAGGAGAGAGCTGGGCATTGTTCACTTTGGGTCCAATTAAAAATCCTATAGCAATCTTAAACAGAGAAAGCAAATACCATAAAATTCCTCCAAGGTCACTTTTCAGAATTCATTTCAAATTGTTCCCTTGTCCAAAAGAGGTGCCTGATTTGCTCCTTACAACATCATATGAAAAACTAGCTAAGCTATATGGTCCAAAAGCACAGACTTCTTTCGGGGTCTCAGAGAGAAAATGTTCTTGCAAAGCCCTTGTACAACTGACTCACCCCCCAAAGCTTTTTTTTTTTTTTTTTTTTTTTTTTAACCTATGAAGTCACTTCCTGAAGCTGAAACTAGGCTGCAACAAATCTCAGAGCTTACTTACATGCATGGCACTCACCTGTGAATTCCTTCCTACTCAAAAGAAGTTGTGGGTAAAAACAGAAAGAAAGATTGCAAAATCCAAACCTATTTGCCTTCATAGGTGCAAAGAGGAGATAACAGGCTCTCCCATCACAAGAGACTCAAGTACAAGACCTACAACAACAAAGTCGACTAGTATTTTCAAACACTACAGCAAATATGACACAATTTTTGAGTAATGATGGATGGTAGGTACTATTCTGGAAAGATTTAAAAAGTCATTTAGTTTTGAGCACAGACTCTGGTTGATGAGTGTGCTACGTTTTTTTATTTATTTTTTTTCCTTCCTATTACTAAATAAATAAATAAATGAATAAATTTGTGTTTTGCTTTGGCTTTTTTTAGCAGAAGGAAAGACAAAGATAACAGGAGTAGTAACAGTAGAAGACACACCAGCAATGGTAGTGTCTGCTTCGCTTCCTGGAATGAAATATGAAGAGGCACAGAATACAACATAAGCGGTCTCAAAAGACTGCCATAACTCTAGTTATTAATGCAACTTCACCCCAACAGTATCTGAGTAGCTTACTAATGCCAAATCCCTGTGACTATTGGAGTGCTGGCTAACAACAAAATACATGTAACTTAGCCCAAGGTCACATTGGAAATACACATTGAAGAACTCAAGCTCAACCCAAGAAAGCTAGACTGTCTGAAGTATTACAGTACCCTTCCTTTCCTTACCTAGGAGTGGAGCTTTAAGAATACGAGAAACAAATACTTCAAAACATTAAAATCACCAACTCACACTTTGTAGGCGCACAGTTCCAGCCTGACAGTGAAGTAGGATAGCTGCAGAAGTTATACAGAGGGTGCAGTTGATTTTACATAAACTGAGTTATGCCTGTTCTGCAGAATAAGTGCCCATAATTGTTACATTTAAGTCTCTAAACCTTGACTGTATTTGCACACACACACACACACACACAAAAAAAAAAAAAAAAAGGAAGAAGAAGAACAGTGTGCTCTTCTGTTCTCATCACATTTTTATTTTGGCAGGAGTCATTCTTTGTAAACTCACAAAGCAGGACAGAAAAAACAGCACTTAACATACTGCTTACACTTTACCATCTAAAAACGTGGAACTGCTTTAAATAAGACAGTATGCTTTGATTTGTCATCATGTTTATTATTGAATTTATTTTCTGCCTGCAGATACTATTAAAGATGTTTCATCTCAATATATGTATAAAATCAAAGGAACGAAGGAAGGCAGTATGACTAATTTAATTACTTTCCTGGTTCTTTCAATAAATGATGGCTGAGCATAGCAATATGAATAAGGATTTGTAACTAAATATCACACTGTAATTATGAAAGAGCAGGAAATTGAGATACATATTCTGATTCTAATTGCTTCATGATAACCATGCAAATGCATCTCACTCAAAGTATTCTTTCATGACCCTGGAGTTCAGGACTCTGCTCTTTCACCTTGCTTGTCTATTTATGAAGCAAAAAGCTCTTGGCATCTAAATTATTGGTGCGGTTTCTGTGTGATTTCTGTGATGGTGATCTTCTAACTGTTCCATTTAGGTAAATATTATTTACAAGCACGTACCATTATTAAAATTTGTATGAGCTAGAAAGGAACTTAGCTTACATTCACTACTCGGGAGTATCAGTTGTTTACACCTCTTTACACAGAAAAGAAGAAAAAAAAAAAAAAAAAGTGAAAAATACTATTTCTTCAGGAAACTGAATATTTTCAATGATCTACTATAAGTGCCCAGCACAGGCCAATATATAATATCTATAATATCTCAGGCATGTTTTAAATATATTCTGAGGGAATCACAGCTAAATGCCTATGCCTATACGCCTCCCATAGAATTAGGTGTGTTTGCACCTCAACATTCAGATGTAACACACACTGAAAGAGTTTTAGGATAATGTTAAATTGACAGTACTGTTATGCTGTGATTTTTTCCTCAATTAAAATTGAATGATATGACTTCATTAATTCACATAAATAATGGATCAGAAACAGGGCTCTCAAATCAGCACTTTCTTCCAGTACATGGATGAGGGTGCTCCAGGATGATGGTAGACTAAACTTTACCTTAGTCTCTTATTTCTATCTAGTTACAATCCCATTTAGTACTAACTTCTTATCTAATGCTTTTTTTTCCTCTCCTTACTGTCAATAGCTTAAGCTTTAAGAATCCTAATAACACCGTTAGCCACAAGCAAGTAATGGTTATTTTTGACTAACACAAATATGCCCTTCTAATTTGATAATACTACCTACTCTTTCATTGCAAAGCCCATAAAATCCATTTCCTATGTGCCTGGTGCTCCTTCAGAAGCTATAGATCACAGTTAAAGATGTTTAGAAGACAATTTTTATTTCTTTTCCCTGGAGACCTCAAGTTACTCCATTATTGTGTCAGATTTATTAAACAATGCTTCAGGGCAAAATGTATAGACAGAAAAGGTTGTTCTGAAAATACAAAAATCCTTCTAACCTACCTAGCTATGGAGAAACTAGTTGAGGTCTTTTCTCAAATAGCAGGACGCAACACTCCACTACATACGTGTAAGCCTTGCTGAACGCTGAACATTCAATGTTACATGTGTCATCAAGCAGATTGAAGTCCTGACTCGTGCCACACTCCCTTCACAAGTTTCATGGACAAATAGCAGGGTGTTCTTCCCTTGCAACATTAAAAACTAACAAGACCTTGCCCTTTTAATTTTTATTAGGCTATCTGTATAATGATATAATGAATGAAGCCACCTATTAGTTTTTGTCATGTTTATTATTAGTACTGTCTTTTCTATTACCATATTGTCTAAAATCTCTCATTAGAATGTGAAGTGCTACTAAGTTAAATAACCCAAGAACCTAATTTTATCAGAGATGCAGAAGTCTTTGTTAATTTACTCTCACCATTTTTATTTTGTTCAAAACCTGTAAATACAAACTACAATGTTATTACACACACGAATTGCAAGCAGAAAATGGAAGTGGCGGTGTCCTTCTTTAACCTGTTATGCAATGTATACATCTCAAAAGGGTGGCATTAGAGAATGATGAAGCTTTCAAAAGATCTCAAGGTGTTGGGTAACCAGTTCTGATTAAAAATCAAAACACATCATTGTTTTTATACACTGAGCAATAATTTGTTGCCAGTGGTATATTCATGAATATTGAGAGAGAGGGAAAGAGAGAGAGAAAGAACATTTCCTATTCTAGATGTAAAAAAACAGATTTAAAACACTGCAAGATTTGCTTTCCTTAAATGGACAAACAAGAATGGATTACACGACCCTTTGTCAGACACTCAGAGACAGTAACTTCTCCTTGGGAGCAGTACATCTGCTTCACTACCAATCTTTGGAAAAACATCCAACAAGTGATATTTGCCCCTTTTGAGATTCTGTGCTGGTGTCAAGCACCGGTAAGACAGCAGCTAACAAGACAGCAGCTGAGGCAGTGCCAGAGCTCACTGCCCACGCTCTCCTTCATAGAAAACAGTGATGACTTCAGGCTCCTGACCCTTCACTTGGCTGAGGACTGGCCTCAAAGGCACACTTTAACCTTCCATGTTCAAGGCAAAACGCTTAGCTATTGCTGTTGGTTTCAGTGAATCAGAGCTGATCCACAGTAGCTGAAGAGCAGGCAGTTTTGTAGCCAAGATGAACAGCATTATTTTTCTATTCCTTTACTATATATAGAAGATGCTTCACATTCAAAATCAAGCACATTTATTTATAGTTTACCAATTGTAACTATATCTGTTAATGACCTACTACCTGCATTGAATTCTTCTGTACTTTTTAATAGCATCTGCATTTCCTCCACTCCTGGTCAAAAACAAACAAACAAAACCAAAGGGAACAATCTGAACTGAAAGTTCAGATCAGCAATCCCGTCCTCCATTAAAATTAATAAAAATCATTAGTGCATTTCATTAATTGACACAGGAGTAGCTCCAAACCCACCACAGAATTTTCATACAGCTTGTTCATCACATTTGGAATAACTCAGCAACTACCTCATATCACTCTGTCATTACATCAGCTCTTAGGTTTGGCAGTGTACCGATGGCAATTGGCCTGGGATTTAAAATAAATACCATAAAAATATATTTTACTTATTTTACTTTCAAAAAAAAGCACACTGCATTTTTTCTGGGGACATTGCTCATAAATAACATAATCGTGTTACTAATAGATCATGATCTGGTATGGTGACAGCAATTTGACATTTAAAATGTTTATGTTGTGCATTCATTTAAAAAACCAAAATGCTGTTTCTACCTTATCCTCAGAAGTCTGTAAAACAATCTGCCAAATTCATAACTGTAACTATATAAATAAATTGATACATGTATATATTTTATTTCTATGAACAGCCCAGCTATTTGTGTCGTGATGGAGTACTCCAACCCAACCCTCTATGGTTTGGACCTCACTAGTGTGCATCAAATAAAAACCATCTAATAAGAATATGTATCAAAGGTAGAGCCTGCTGGTTCTAATCATCTCACGATGTGCCTCTTCCTGCTCAACACCTCTAGTGATAAACAGCATTGTGCTGCAGCATTACATGATGTGTTTAATAATTCTTTGTATGTTTTATTGGGCCTACAGGAACATGTTACATTGTAAGAGAGAGATTACTACATCAGGACTTCACAAGCTCATTCTTTACAGTTATATTAACACAAAACTACACCAAGAATAGGCCCTTCTTTCTGAATACCAACTACTAAAAGAAAAAAAATATATATGTAAGGCACATCTCTGTCACTGCAACCGCTTTAGAAGTTATTTGTCAAGTCAGGCTTTCATGTATGTTGGATCACTGCTTTATAGATGAGGCTGAGGTATTAAATCCAAAATGGCTAAAGCTCTGACTGAAGACAAATCTCTTCCAGAACTTGTACCAAACTACATTATTCAAATCCATTCAGCAAGCGTTCAAGTAGCAACATGATAGATGCAGCAGGCCAGCCTGGGTACACAGCTAATCAATATCACATTCTTGAACAGCCGTTGCGTACTTTGGAGCCCTCTGTGGAGATACGGTGCATGTGTGCTTAACACCCAGTACTGTGAGGGCTCCCATCAACTTCAGCTGGGCTGCTCACTGCAGATCCCAGGTATGCACATACATCTTTGTCTAAAGATGTAGCGGGACCAGCTTTCTGACACCTATAGCAAACAGTTTAGAAATTACACAAGACCCTGGATTGCTATGCATTTGTGAATTCTTAGAAAAGGCTACTATTTACTGCAGTCATATTTGAACAACAAAGCTAAAGAGACAACACCAAATAGTTTTTTTTCAACAGGCTATGCACCACATAAGCACACAACTCATCCACATGAGTGTGTATTGCTTTAATAAATTCTCCACTGCTTGTATCACTGAAGATAAAGGTCTTTGTTATATATTTGAGTAATCAATACTTGTAAGTTACGTTTCACCAGGGAAAACAAAAATAAGTAAGGTTAAATTAATGCTGTCACTTTCTATAAACAGGTCATGGTTTCCCGCTATAGCAACTGCTAACTTCATTAGTTTACAACAGGAAATCAACACTGCAGCATATTTTAAAAGTCTAATTTACTTAGAGTAATAAAAAGTCCTCCTCAAGGCTCATCATATATGTCATATTATGCTTAGCTTTAAACACTCTAGGTAGAGAACTGTATGCAAAAATCTCAGCAAATCAAGTTGATTAATATTCTGCATTTGTATGCAGTAGTGCTCTCCACTCACCAAGTATACATAAATATTATTTTATTAGATTTCAAAGCAATTGTGTTAGGTGGGGTAATAAAAGGTCTCCATTTTACAGTATCTTTCTCAGTGATATAGTCTTAAAAACACAAGGAAAAGAAGGAAATTATTACACTAAACTCACTAAAGGAAAGGTCAGAAATTATGGATTCCAGACTTGTAAAGCCATGCTTAGACTCGCAGAGCACAGAATTCTCCATTCAGTGTAGGAACATCTACACCAGGTTTGCAGGGATCTCCTTATCTTCAGTCACCTGGTTAGATAAAAAGCTAGCGATAGTTTTCAATTTCTAGTAGTCATCACAGTTCATAGCACCTTTCTGAAAGAATTCCATTTCATGAGGAGGGCAACCAGAGAACAGAACAAGAACACAAGCACCAATTTAATTGGAGTAATAAATAAATAAATAAATAATTAAATAAAAGAAAACAAAAGAAGAGGCAAAAGATCTTTGCCTCTACATTTCTACCTTTCTACTCCTACACTTTAATTAATACACAGTTCTACTTTTTGGAGCAATGTTCCCTTGCCTGTCAACTGGCTTCTAGCTCCTGTTTTAAAATTCACCCTTTAATACACATTTGTCCCAGAAGATGTTTTATTTTCTATTCAAAATCAGTCACCAAAATTAAAGGAGATCAATGCATCACAATTGTTTCAGTAAATTATCAACTTACTGTCAACTTCAGCAGAAAAATCAGAAAGACCTATCCTCAGCCTGTATTACTCTGCACCCTAACAAATACTATTCCGTTCAACCACAGCAGATAAAAACCAGAAATCATTGCAAATCTGGCTTTAACTAATATGTTTTTAAAACTCTAGGGCTCCTAATGACTGCTAAGAGATTTTCTCAATTCGCCATTAACCAACCCATCAACCGTATTTACTAAGTGTGGCCTTTCACTTGAGGATTGCTCTGTTTCAGTGTTACAGCCTGCTGCATACAGCCTCCAAACCAAGCAACATTTTTTTCATATTCAGGTCAAGTCAAGATGTGATGCTAGCCCTTATAACCATGTAATTTGTCATTTTGGAGATTTTTTTAGGCTCTTGAAGGATAGGAACTTGCCTGATTCATTAGTTATCCCTCAGTAAGAACTGAAGAACTGAATTCTTTTCCAATTACACCTCTTCTTATTTCAATGTATTGTTAAATTACCAAGCAGAGCTTCTCTTGGAACATTTCCCATTATAGTAATTCCCCACAGATTTTCTTATAAGGAGACAAAGTGCAGTGTTGGGGCACAAGTAAATTGTAAGATGGCTGTAGGAGTGATGGCTCTAACCTAATAAATGTTATTATCAGAATTTGCATGTAGAACATAATAGGATTTTTTTTGGCACTACAATCACATTAGTGTTGCTAAGCTTGATTTGCTGAAGACAATAATGTTAAGATTTCCATGCAAAAAGCAGCACATATTTCTCTATTTTCATGTCATATTTTTATACTAAGCAACACTCTCATTTTGATAATAGATCTAAAAGCACTTGCATTAACTTCCAGCTGACTACACCAACAGGACAATACACATGAATGTCACACATATAAAGCAACTTAAGGAATTGTTATGAACATAAATAAATATTGCTACAAAACTGTTTAAATGCATAAAGCTTACATAATGCAGGGATTAAACCTATGTATGATGTACATACCAACAGGGAAAATGAGGTCCACAAATCTTCATGGCTGGGATTATCTTCAATGATTTTTGGTGAAGCAAGTCATAGGCAAGCCATTGCCTTAAAGAAGCTTTTACAAAAAGCCCAACAAATCAACTACTAGCAAATACATGGAAAATTATTTACTCTGGTTTTCAGGAGAGTTACATACTGGAAGAATTAAAATAGCCCCTTGCATTAGATAGATCCTATTAGAATAAAAATATTCTAATAGTGGCTTATCTTCAGCATGGTATCTGTTGTCTCCTTGTGATTCCATGATTTTATGAAAAGGGCAAGATTAAAGATCTTTCAGAAAATACATATTGTATCTCAGTTATCTGCATTATCTCATATATGCACACCCATAAATTCGATCACTTCCAATCCCATGACCTTACAGAAGTTTAAAGCTCTGTATTTAATTATTTGTATAACTTGTACATGACCACTTGATCACTTCTATATTGTTTATAAAAAAATGACTTGAAAATATATTATAACGTATTTGAATTGAAAAAGGTCAGAAGAATGCTATTTACATATCAATTGAGATGCTTATTGGGTGAAAACAAACAAACAAGGCTAAAACAAGCAAAGAAATAAAAAATAGTTTGATTTTGTATTATTAAAGAAAATTTTGGTTGAAAAGATTTTATCCTGGAAGTGGGCCAGAGCTTAATATAGCAATCAGAACAGCAACCTGTCAAAAATGTTTAGATTGCAGCATCTAACTTCAGGGCTTTATGTATTTCAGTGGTAAGTTGCTAAAAGTCTCTGAAAATCAAGCCTCTTCTCTCATCACTTTAATATGGATTAAGGCAACGACCTTTAAGCAAACACTTATAACCATCTTGTGCCAGATCCTGACACAGTATAAACAAAGACACCAGCTTTATTTGGTGAAGTTCGGTCACCTTATACTGTGGATCCTTTCTTCCAATTCTTTCTTCTAACGGAATTGTTGAAAAAAAAGCAAGTGATAACCTAGCAAATCCTGAATTTTCTGCAGCTAGCACCACTACCAGACAAACAAATCACAAAGCAAATGCTATTAAGAAAAACACCTTTGTGTTAGAGGTGATGTGTATACTGCAACAAACGCGTCTCTACATTACTGCTCAGAATAGAAATGGCTACCATTCTTCAAAGGCCAACGTAGATCTTTCCATTTTAAAGGCATCTCATTAGCTCTGGATAATGAGCCAAGAGTAGAAAGATTGTGTGTCATATCACGTCTCCATCTTAATTACTTCTCCAAGAAGAATAATGTCAAATAGGCATTACGATCCTAGCTTTTCCAGAACCTGCTACAATTCTTTATAATAATACACTGGACATAAGTTTTCTGTCACCATTAATTCAGTCCTTTAAAATATCAAAAAAAAAAGGAGGAAAACACCCATGAGGCAAAGCACAACATGTTAGGGAATTTTATTTATGGAAAATGGTTCTGCCAGTTAATTTGTTTCCAACAGGCCCAAGGAATAAGCAAGTCTAAACATTACAATTTCTTATAAAAAGCAAGGCTGGTCTCTGGAGTTTTTTGACCCATGTTTTTTCACCCATGAGTTAACTTTATGTTACCACTTAGCAGCATTATTCATTACTGGTTTAAAAGGGCCTTTCTGTGCAGCTTCCTAGGTCTTGACAATTTAGGAAACTACGATCATACACATTGCTGTTGTAGCCCTCCATACTCTCTGGCTACCCTGCTTTCTACCAAGTGCAATGGAGCCCATATTTTATTCTATAAGTAGGTATGCAAACAGGTTTAAAATGGTACAACAAAATGGTTAAATACTGTGGTGGTTTCACCGTGCTAGGCAGTTGAACACCACAACCGCTCTCTCACTCCTCCTCCTCAGATGAGGAGGGGAAGAAGGAAAGGGAAGAACAACTCATGGGTTGAGATAAGGATGATTTAATTAAAGAGAATATATATATATATAATGAAGGAAATATTATTATTAATTCAACAAGTCAACTAAAGGGAAAAAAGGGAAAGGGAAGAGGGAGGGGGAAAGGGAATAACAAAACAAAACAAGTAAAGGCTATGTGGAAGTGCAGAGGAAAGAAATTACTCTCTGCTTCCCACAAATGAGCGATGCTTGACCACGTCCTTGAAGCAGGGCCTCAACGCACGTAGCCGGTGTTCGGGAGGAGGACAGACGTTTTCGCAACGAGAGCCCACCCCTCCCCTCTTCTTCCTTTTTCCACCTTTTATTGCTGAGTGTGACATCATATGGTATGGAATATCCCTTTGGTTGGGTTAGGTCAGCTGCCCTGCTGATGTTTCTTTCTCACTTTTTGCCCACCCCCTAGGAGGGTCAGAGAGAGTCCTGATGCTGTGCCAGCACTTCTCAGCAGCAGACACAACACTGGTGTGATACCACTGCTGTTCTAGCTACAAGTGCAGAGCGCAGCACTGTATGGGCTGCTGCAGGGAAAGGTAACATCCCAGCCAGACCCAGTACAAATACAAACTTAAAAAATTATCACACAGAGAACAATGGAAACAGGAGCATAATTCAAGCAGCAATAGTTTCTCTGTACTCGTTTGCTGCATAAATTTGCATCAAAGGAGGGAGCAGAACTGAAAATGGTGCACACCTGCAGGGACATCTGTCATAAGACCACCTCCACGTGAGTCTTTATGAATGGGCAGTGTGGGTATATACATGTGTGGATGAAGAAGTAAGGTGTGATAAAAAAGCAGGTGAAAGAGAGGGTCAGAGTTATTCCTACTTACAAGCATGTCTCTGTCATAATGGAGTGTCAAATATATATATCAAATCATAACAGAGTACAAACTCAGAGATCTGCCTCTGATCAAGTATAAATCTCACACGCTTTATACTTCTCTTGAGTCCTTTGGAGTTAGCAGGACTTCTCCTGTTTATGGGAAAAGGAACGCAGGATTCTCCACTGCAGGTGCCATGACTTGGGTAATCCTACTGCAAAATTATTCTAAATTCATCGCGAGTTCACCATGGCCATTGTGATTAATCAATGCAGTGCAACAGTGCCTTAACCAACCACGAGAGATAGGATCAAGTTGTACTCATATCTCAAGACATGGCTTCTTTATTTGAAGCCTATTATTCTAGCACATACAAAATCAGATTGTAATTATATCAGAATGGTAACTGCCTGGTGGCAGAAGTCATTCTAAACATCTAGAAAACCAAATGGGTCTGCCCTTGGTTCTGTGCAGTTGGAATTCTTCTGTATCTATAAAAATGCCTTCCCTTTGATAACCAATCCATATGAAGACCAAATACAGCGTATAAGAGCATCTTCCTGGCAAACAGCACAAGCATTTAAAAATCATACTAAGAAATGCATACCGCTCTTCCCTTCTAAGAAAATGACTCTTTGCTATTTCCAAGTAATTGTAATGAACACAGTTTCATCATATTTCTAAAATAATAAGACTCCTTGAAGATATTCAGTATTTATCTGTCTTACCAGAACGATGGTGATGTTGTTCTTCTACGAACTCCAAGTCAAGCATTAGGTCATCTTCATCCAACTCACAGGAACCCAAGTTATTCAAAACATCCTAATATATATTAAATTAAAAACAACAAAAGAAAAATAAGCATTTAGACAAATGGGTTAACCAAACTCTTCTACACAACAGAATGAAGAGTCAGACCTGGAAAATAAGTTTAAGGTGCTACAGGAAATTTTTCTGTTAACACTGGACTAGTGAGAAAATGTATGTAATAACCAGCCAAGAAGGCTATGTATTTGTTATGTAAGTAGGACATGTATTTGTCAACATTCACTGTTTTACAGGATCTTGAATATTTAACTGAAAAAACAGAAGAGGTAATGCTGTCTGTATTACTATTTTTTTTTACTGTTCAATTATACTTTTTGCATTTTCCCAAGTTTAATCGTAACTTTTTGTGAAGCATAAATGTTATTTGTATCATGATATACAATTATCAGTATCTGTCTTTCATTATTTTGGCATTGTCTGTCAATATTATCAGAACAAAGATTTACTATTCTATTTATCCAATGCATAAAGAGATACAAGTTTAGAATAAACAGCAAATTCAGGCATGAGCAATCAGTTCATGAATTCTGAAGTACTCATGTAGGTGGTAAAGGATTACAAGGACAGAGAAGAAAGCCTGACTGTAAGGTATAGCTGCTTAGGTCCCCATTCCCTCTTTGTAATTTATTTTGTTTGCTAAGTTTCAACCACAGACAGGTAAGGGAGGCTTATATAATTCAGTCTTTGGAGGGTTTTGTTTGTTTTTCTTTTAAATGAATAGGGGGCTAAAATTAAAAAAGACTCAAGATTAACTTTTTTGCATTGCATTTTTCTCTCCAGGATTTGGTTCTTGGAAGATAAAATAAGTAATTATGGCTCAGGTAGACGTCTTTACTTTGCCAGCTTGTAGTACAGCAGTATCATTTGTGGTCATGAAATGACATTCAGGTTTCATTTGTGGTCATGAAATGGCATTCAGTTCAGCCTCAGTAAAGCCCTGTTTGGACAATCATTACCTGCAGCCAGCCACAGGACGGCAATCAGTCTCCAGGTAAATGACCCACCAACAGAGGCAGAGCTCCATACAAGGAGCCCTGGCTGAAGGCAGCCTCTGCTCTCAGCCACTCAGAGAGGAACAAAGCAAACTGCTGGTAGCGTGGCTGCAGGCAACCCACACCAGGACAGTTCACTATTTATTGTTCTCCATTCCTAGGCTCACCACAGCCAATTATGGAAAACAAGGAGAGGAGGTGATTATTTTCTCTAGTCTCTACCAATCTAAAGTTGTTACGCTCAGTGGGTGGAAACAGATGATCATTTTGCATTTTCTTTCTTCCCATGAATGTTTTAATCTATGGTCAAGCATATATAGTTAGTATGATATGATTAAAAGATAATGATTTAAAGTAAGGGGAATTAGTAGTTTCCCATACTGCCAGGTAGGCATTTCTTTTGACATGACAATATCATGACAGTCATAATCTTCTCCACAGTTCCATCGTCTAATCAAAAATATTACATGCATTCTGCAGCTAGTGTTTTGTTTGAAAATCTACAAATGATACTAAAACAGGGGTGATCCATAATCCATTCCACAAAGAAAAAATTCAGTAGACTCCTGCCTTAATATGCTGGCACCTCAGACATCCCTTAGGCTGCCCACTCAAATCAAAACCAAGGGACACCGGATTTCAGCGTGCAAGAGGCTATTAACCTGTTTGGGGGGGGCTAGAGATTGCTTTAGAAATCTGCTGTAGAGAAAGCAGAGAAATATAACAGTAGTATACCTCAAACTAGCAAAAGCCCTTCCTGACCTCAGTTCCAACCATAATTTTTTATGTTCCTTCTAATTCTTTCAAGTATTTTTCCCCCCATAAGAGATGTCAATTCTTATTCACACTCAAAGCTTACACTTATTCAACTCTTTTGAGTTATGATTTCTTTAAATTCTGTTTTCCAATATTTCAGAAATAATGCACAGGCAACATCATGACTTTTTTTTTTTTTTTGCATTCTTTCCCTAGCTTACTGCTAGCATGAGAATACCTCTTCTGAGATGCAGAACCGATTGTTAATGCTGTTATTACATTTATAAATGCCAAGCACAAAAAGTGAGAATTGTCAAGTGTAGAAGCTTCCATACAACCAGAAAGCAGTGCTATACAAAAGGAAGACACCCATCATAAGACCATTACAGTCCCATCAAGCACAGAACATCTTATTCCCTTTATCTCAATGTTCAACGTTTAACTCAGAGATCTGCTGGCCAGCCTTCTTCATAGTAACTATTTCTTTTCCTCAAGGTGACAAAATGTAGGCATTCAATAATCAATTTGCTTATTACCATAGAATACATAGGCATAGAAATTAAACACGAAAATGCAGTATGCAGGTGCATTCTATCGGCTTATGGTATCTGATACCTGGGTAGATACGTACTTTTCTAGTCTGCATTTATCTTAACATATAACAAAAACCCAAAGAAAAAAAAAAAAACTGTTTTCTGATATTAAAAATAAAATATTTTTTAAAAATACTGTCTTTTCTATTAAATGAAAGTGGGAGAACACCTATTGCTCAATGTTATAGATAACCCTAAAATTAAATAACTTTTGAATCACTGTTGGAGCTAGTGAAATACCAAAGACCGCAAATCTCATTTACGGCTTATGTGTATCCGTTAGCAGCTAAATATCTTTCAAAACAGCAGCAAGACACTGCTAAAATTTGTTTTCTGTTCTTTTTCATATATTCCAAGAGACATGACTGAAATATCTCTAGTCCAACTGTTTTTTCCAAGCTGTATTTCAAAAGGAGAATCAACGCTTATGGCACGTTAAGAGCAGAACATAATGAAATGGTGTCTAACCAAATCAAGAGTTTTTTATTTCATTTTTAAATTTAGACATTAGCAGGCACTCAAGGTGGACCAAAATGATGTATTAAACAACTCAGAGAAGGTACAACATCTCTTGTTTTATTGTTTCATTACTTAGTGGAAGCATTCCAGCAAAAAAGTCCAGAAGAACAATCCCTGCAATTTTTAAGCAATATCTAAAAGTTTTCCGTGCCAGTACTGGTTAAAGGTAGAAGCACGTAACACACAGGTTTGCTCTTTAAGTTGAAATTATTATTTATATTACAGTTGACCAACTGAACCCATATTGATATTAATGCTAAACATCCTTTGAGGAACCATAACAATAGCAATGAGCATGATTTCACGCTAGTTCAGTATCTCCTGCTCCTTGTGCAATAACTCTTGCATTGTCAGAAATCTTGTGAGATTGCCTGTAATTTCCTTGCAATCACTGCTAAAATGTAGTGATTCACAGGCCTCGTCTTCTAAGCTGAAGAAACTCTACCAAGTAAGACGGACTAAAAATAAAAAGGTTGTATACAAGTTTCCTCCTGCATAAAACTGCCTTTCAGGAAGGCCCTTGCTTCCAGTAACCTTCAGAGTGGAGACAAATCATGCCCCATCTCTCTGTTCTTGTCCTTAGCTAGCAAGTCCCCCTCTGTCCTGCGAGGCTGGTGTGTACCACGTTCCTTACAGCAACGCCTCTGCTTGTCCACCTGAGGTCTTCCCCATGCAGCTGTAACCCCTTGTCTCCCCTTCCCTAAGCCTCTCTGACTGTGCCAACAACAGTAGACAAGATAAAAGTGATAAAGAAGAGGTTTATTCTGATGCTTATTCTTCTCAGAGAGGGGGAGCTTCTCTATCTGCTAGATGTGTCAATGCTGCCAGTTCAGTGACTTCCTTTCCACACCCAAGCAGAGGAGCATTGGAAAAGTTCCTACTTCTGTCTTCACAGCAATATTTTCTGAAAATATATAGATATAAAATATAATAGAAGGCCCCCAGAAGGACCTGCTTAACGTCGCAGTTCAGCAGTACCGCCCTGACGCATGCCAATGTCTTCCACTCCTATGCCTCCTAGCCAGGTTCCATTACTCCCTGTAGCTCCTTTGTTGGTATGACAATTGGTAAGAATTGTAATTTCTTAAGCTTAATACCTCTTGACCCTCTCCCTGCTCTCCCTCTCACTACTGCTACTATACTCTTTGAAAAGCAAAGCAATTAAATGAAAAAATAAAATTAAATAAAATTAAAGAGGGACTGAGAAAATAAAAGAGAGAGATGAAGCCCTAAAGCAGCATTCAAAGTGAATAGTTTTAAGGCATCGTTACATAAAGAAAAAGAAATGATCATTTCCGTCAAGGTTCCAAGGAAAGGTTTGTTGTCTATTTATGGTGACACATCAATTATTTATTCCAGGAGGTAAATCATTTAGTGAGGGCAGAAGCTCTGCAGCAAAACCCTTCTTTGCTTTGTAATAGCCCCTTTATAAGCCCTGAGACATATTTCCTACCTTTGTGTCTGCTTCCCACCTGACTTGTAGCACCGTTCTGCCTTTACAGTGGATCGGGAAATAACATGATGGTGTTTTTTTCTTCACATTTATCTACCCATTTCCTATACCTCAGTGTCTCTCCCTCTGTGGTGGTAGCATTAACAATGACAACACAGGCTGATCAGCCACTGTGGAGGCAGCACTCAGCAGCATCTGCTTCCTCGGGCAGAACCTGTATGCAAAACTGAATCTAAAATAACTTTAGGCCCATCTCCATCTGGAGTCTTTACAGAATCTTCTGTTACGGCACTCAAATGCACATAACCTAGTCTATCTATCCTGACCCCCACCGCGGTTACTTTAGCAGATCAAGAACTAAGATGCAGAAACCCAAAGGGACCTTTCTTAGTTGGAAGAAGAGTGGAGAGAAATGGACCAACGTTATCTGAGGTGTGAATACACTGAAGTTAACATTTGCCCATCTCTCAGTTGTCATTTTTCCAGTTTTACTGTTCAAGACAGGCTTCAGCCTAGTTTACGTACTTCTCTTTCTAACTTTGACATGGTGAAATACCATGGCTAAGTAAACAAGTTGACGTTTAAACAAGAATATAAGGATTATATTTAAAATATTAATAATTTGGAAGAAAAAAGCAGTAACTTGTATGCTGCTTCAGACTGCTTTTGGTAAATGTAACATTGCATCTGTTCTTTGATGGCTGTGGCAGAACACAGCATTAACCCAAGAATATTTCAGTAGAATACTTCAGTAACTTTTCAGTATTTTTGCATTAAAAATTCTTTCAGCAAAACAAAAAGTATTTAACTATAGTTTTACATCTAATTGCAAGGAATCATACTCAAAGCTCACCACTGGCACCAGTGGTATTCAGTTTAGTTTTGACTGGGCCCAGATGTTCTTAACCAAGAAATAGGACCTCAGACTGGTTTTATTATAGAAAGATATACAATGATTTGTACAGATACAGCTCAGAAATAGCTGAAACATTCCGGGAATAGAAACATATTAGAAATACAAGTCCTTCCATCCAGGCAGTATATAAATTTACCCAGGATTGCTGAAGGAGCAATCTTAGTTCCTATCTTAGCTTCTTCCCTATCTCTTTCTCTCTTCCTAGTTTCCTTTCTTGTATTCACTCCAAGGAAATCTTAAATGTAATATATGTGTTCTTGATCCTTTTCCAGAATAGTAAAGTATTTCAATATTTTTGTTTCAGTATTTTTAGCCCTACTATTCCAACCTAGAATCTACAACTTCTAGAAAGTTTGAAAGCTGCAATAAATAAGAACAGACTTAGTAATAAGTACATATTAAATGTACAACATAACAGATCTCACTTTTACTGTTAGGCTTAATCTAACAACAAAAAGCAAATAACATTTTCTTTATGAACCTTTTATTATTGTCTATTATTATTATTACTCCAAATAACCAGTCTAAATGTATAAAATATATAAATAGCTAATAAAATTACTGCTTATGGAATCATACTATACTAATTTAAAAACAGACTACCCTGATATTCAAAAGTGACAATAAGGCATACCCATGAATATACAAATACACTAAAGCATATTATTTCATCAAGCAATGCAATTCAGTTCCAAAATGAACCTTACAAAATCATAAATTGCACAGCATATATCAACAAGGTAGGGCAAATCCATCTAGAACTGAACATTAACAACTAATATTTGAACAATTACTATCGCATTATTACTATTACAATTTAGTAATTCAGTATAATTCAGTATATTAACTAATACACTGAACAATTGGTTGTAGGTGTGAAATCTGCTCATTTAAAACATCCAGAAATCAATGGAACCAAATAAACGATTAATTTATTTATGTTTACACTCGTTTTTATTCTTGACTGCTCTCTCCCATACCATTGAAATAATAAAGCAATAGCAAGGTCCTAACTGCAGCTGACACAGGTTCTCTGTCATTACCAGCATCTTCAGAGAGTTGCATGCATTATTTTGTAATTTTATTCTAATTAACGTGCAGTCCCTAGTCAATATGGTGTTCAATAGCTTGTGTTTCCTTTCATTTTCTATGCTGGTATCTTGAGGGAGATTCAGCTCTGTCAGATTTTTTGTGTTTAAGCAAAGGGACGTAGGCTGTTTTCTGATCAGTACTTTTGTATATTCACACAAAGGTTGCCACTGGGACCTGGCATTTGCCCATGGTTTTCACGGTTCTATTACACAGGTGACAGAGATTTCCATTTCATTACAATATGGGGATATTCCAACAAAATCTTGCCTATTGCTTGGAGATTGTTCAAGACCTCTGAGATCTCGAGGTCCAGTAAGCAACTTAATGCTGCTACAAGACTGAAGCGCCTACATGTTCCCAATTACGCAGTTCACAGATATTTGTCAGACACATACAACTGAAGATGCCACCCACAGAAGTCACTGAATGCTAACTTGGGCAATACACACAATGATACAACCTTACTATCATGAGCTTGAATATACTGAATACATTTTAATTGTTAACGTTGCTTTTGATTAAGCTTTGCATCTGTGTTCCTGATAGCAAATGTCAGACTAATACCTGCATTCCCGTCTCTGTGTGCCTATGTAAAATACTGCTACCAGAATTCAAACCAAGAGGAGCTTTGGTCATGGGAGCCCCACTCTGAAACATAGTTCAGCAGCAGCAGCTACGTGCTATATGGACATATTTTAGGAAATCCCTAAAACCCAGGGGAGTCACTTTTAAAACTTTTTTTTTTTTTTTCCTGATATAATAAGCCTGTGTCTCATTTTCATAAGTGGTGATGTAGGAACCAGGGGAATTTCAAGTATAGTTTAGAACTACAAGAATAAAAACCACTTTTCAAAAAATACTTTGTGTTCTGTTTTGTTTTCCTCTCTCCCTGTGTTGGCCATCTTTCTGAATCATCCTCCTCTGTGCTATTGTTCTTAACAATTTTCTGAACACAGATTTTCACATCTTATTGTCTGTTTTTTTTGTGTTGTGTTTTTTTTTGTTTGTTTTTGTTTTTCAAAATATAAGGGCTTCCTGCTCATGCCTCCCAGTCAAAATGGTGGTTTAGTAAGAAACTTTGAAAGAAAAATAGCCTGTTATTATATGTATAGTGCTATTTTTGTATTTAATATTATAGATTCATTTTTTTCCCTCTGTGGAAATACATCTGGAAGGCCATTTGAGATCAATGCTTTTGAAAGAGCACAAAGAAAACACACTCTAGGGAGAATAATTTGATTCTTTTGTAAGAACATATGTATGGCAATTCACCTGTATCTACTCAGGGTCACTGCATATCTGATGCTGGAAAAGATCAGAATTAAATATTTCAAGTCTCAAATGATTTCTAGAGATTGCCAAAAGATAGCACTTCATCCAAACTGTACTCTGCAAAGAAATGTGGTGTACAATCAGCATAAGAATGAAAACTCTGAGATATACTCAAGGAAATGAAAGACCTTGAGCTATTTAAAGCAATGTTAACTCCTAGAACTGTACCTGAATAATTCATGGGCATAATGAAGTATTTTCGCCTTCTGCACTCTCCCACATACTTCAAAAGGAAAATGAAAGTACATGAAGCCTTGCAAACAGAAACCCTACCAATGGTATAAAAGTCTCTGCATTAAGTGTAAAGTTTCTGGATAACTTTCCTATACCAAGAGCAGCTTAAAAGTATTCTTTTCTTCTGAATAGCACCACCCAAAAAGCTTATTATTCCCTAGTCACATATACGAGGGACATTAGAAAAGGTAAGAAATGTATCTTCTAATGGTTGGCAAGAACATTTTTTGTAGCTAATGTGGAAATTCACTTATAATATAGATGAATGTGCCCTTCAGACCCGAAGACAGAAGATTATTAGTGGCAAAAATTGTCCAACTACAGAGCTCAGATCCATCGTACTGCTCCTCAAAATATTTTTTGCACACGTTTCTGGCTGTGCAAGGGAAGCATGCCATCTTCCATCCTACTCTTGTTTCTGCCCTTTTGATTCTCTCTGTGCATTAAATCAATGTCTGCAATGATGCTCCTTTTGCCTGATCGATTATAACTAATGGACTCTTCTAACATCTCAGTTTGCACTCACCCATATGGGGATCCCTGCTGCAGTACAGCCTGCTTGCTGAAACCATAGAGATGGTTTCACAACACAAAGCTCGAGCACCTCTGGTGGCAGGGGCTGACAGTGCTCCTGTCAGGCCATATACTACGGAGTCAATCAGGATCAAACCAGAGAGAAGTGGCATCTACATTCAGAAGTTCATGGGTGAAAGAGTTTGAGCAAATAACACTTTGATATACAGCACCAACAGTCACTCTACTGTATTAACCAATTTTCCCGTCATTACAACAGCACACACAGAGACCATCCTTTGGGGTATTGTGGTACCCAGAGGTGACCAGCACCTTCCTCACCCTCCCATCATAGACCTGCAGCTCTTCTTCCTGGAAATGCTGCCAGCCCACCTAAACACATTTTCTGCTGTTTGGTCATCCAAATGCTACAGTACTGCTGAGGATAACGTGCAGATGAAAGCCAGAGGCAGATGACCATACTATAGTACTGATCACAGTGAAGCAGCGTCACCTGCCTCTACGAGAATACTTTTGGACACCAGTGGACTCACCTTTGCACATGTAACCAAATATACAATTAGTATTTTATTTGTCTTGCACTCATACATATGTGTACAAAAATAGAGAGGCAATGGCCAGTGCCTAGGATTTTTGTAACACCGTAACGCCACTAACACCATAACTGATAAGAGTGCACAAGTAACTTATATATAACACATCAATCAAAGGTATATAAATATGCAACTCCAGATATTCAGAGACTCAAGGCATAGTTGCACAAACAGTGTACAGAAAAACATGCAACCAAACAGCATGCAAGGTAACAGAGGAGGCAGAACAGGCAGGAAAGGTGTGTGATGGAAAAGGCAGGTCCTGGCTCCAAAAATAAGATGACCTATGGGAGGGACAGACAAGGTACTCACCCCTTCTTTTGGGGGAGGAGGCTGAGAAGCATAAAACCACCAAGGATAAGCAAGGTATGAGCAAGCATATGGAAAGAAGAAGCTGCCAGGGACCATAGCCATCACCAGTACCCACAACCTGGCAAAAGTGGCCTCATTTGCCAGTGTATAAACAGCCCCGATACAGCAGTCTCTGAATCCCAGACTTACAAACATGTATGCAAATGTTCGCATACCCATTTGCAACACATGGGCTAGCTGCACGGGCAAACAGCTCTTAGAAAACCAGGAGGCAAAAGATGCCCTCAGCATTTAAAATTTACTATTTTTTATGTTTCTGTTAAAGTATTCAAATGAGTCCATCTTCAAGTCAACTACTAGATAAGAATCAGTTCTTGACAAAGCAGCGCTCACTTAACATTGAATTAACTGTCAAGCAGTAGAATATCAAAGCAAAAGCCACGTTTAAAATGTGTACATGCTTCTGTGCACCAGAAAGCTTGAGATTTGAGTCTGTGAATAGAAGAAAAAGAAAACAAAAACATTTCAGTCAGAGGCACTTTGTTGCTTGTTGGCCATTTTTTTTCAAATAATTCTGGAGTGCTGAGGTTCACTTTCATTGTATCATGACAACTGGATTTTCTGTGTTCGAAAGAAAAAAGGTGCGAATATTTTTCATACATCAATCTCTAATTTTCACTAACAGAATTCTAGGAAAAAAAAAATCTTTTGTTGAGAAAGTATAAAAATGCATTCAAAGTAATACAATAAAGCTTAAAATGACCAAATAAAGCCTTAATAGATTTTTTTTTCCCAGTCATACACACATATGCTTTTCTCCCAGCAGATGGATACATCTGCAGCACATAATTTGCTTTGTGGATTAGTTACTGCTTTTACAGCTTTTGTAATAGGCAAAGCACTATGCAAGTGTTCTAGTACAGTCATTATCATCATATAGCTTTGGGAAAGTTTTCTACATCTCCTGTGCCAGATTTTTGTGCCAGACACAGAAAAAGCTCCTTAGGTATCTCTGTCCTGCATTTATATAGCACACAATTCAGACTACTCCGTATCTGCATGTACTTTAGGGATGTGTGTTCGACGGGTCATTCAATGCACGGATTGGTCAGGTAAAACACTAAAAACGCTGAAATTAAACACATAGCTTATGGCTAAACCTTCTGGCAACTGAAATTCTGTCAACTAGAAACTTCTGGCTCTGTCCTGACAACATCCAAGTCAATGCTTCAGCCAACATCTAAATAGTCAAAAACCAAACATCTACTCAATCTTGGAATTCATTTTTGGCTTTTCTTTGCCAGTAGCTTGCAGAGGAAAAAACAAAACAAAACAACAACAACAAAAAAAACACTAATTACTAGTGAGGAGTATTACTAAACCATATTACTAGTGAGGAGTTGTCCTCACTAAAATAGAAGTATTTGGATTCAGGGGATACAGAAGGCAGAACCTAGAACCTTAGCATTTACAATCTTGATAATCCACCACTGCTCCAGAAGGCAAACCGTGGCAATTTCTTTAAAGAACATTGTTCTTTTGACAAAACAGAAAAGAACGATCCCCCCCTCTGCAACCATCCCTGTTTGGCAGAGACTGTACTGACAGTGGAATTTAAGCCCCTTTTCTCCAAACAAAACCAACATTGCTTACCATGTGTTTTCAGTATTTCTGAAAAGCAACGTTGAAAAAGGTACATGCGTGGTAGCAAGCTCAAGAATTGATCTGTTATTCTTGCAAGTAATCTTCCCCCAAAATGTCACTGTTCTAGTTGTGTCATCACAACTCTCGTTGTGATGGAGTCAGCAATTTTGGACGCTAAATGAAGATAACCTTTTTTACAGCTTGAGCATTAACTTATTTCTAAGAAAAGACTATAGACTTGCTACATATGAAAAACTCAACAATCTCCTGAACATATGTATAAATAAATATTTTTGTCTAGTAAGAGGAAAATGTAATACTTTTCTCCTCACAATATAAGCCAATTCGAGACTGAATCTTCTGTTTCTAATTCTAATTTGTAGCCTGTAATATTGGTGATAAATCACTAAAAATTGAGCCCTTTAAATGAAACCACAAGTGACCCTTTACTATGGCATCATTAATGCAATTACATAATAGATATGCTATTGCTAATATTATTTGAATTCTTTCTGTTTCCATGGTAACTTTGGCCTACAGCTGCTCTGGTAAGCAGGGTTTTAAATCATTCTTTAAGAAAAGCTTCTGCTGAAATGTCATTTTTCCTCTACTGAGTATTTTCCCGTTTCTTTGTTCTGTTCTTTTTCACAAAGAAAAACTGTAAAGGCAATTACTGATTTTTTTTAGTTATTGCAGTTGAATGGGCAGTGAAGCGGGAACTTGAGGACACCAGGCGTCCTGTAATAAGACTCACCTAACATCAGCATCTGCGGAACAAAATATAATGTTCCATCCTGGAAAGGTACCTAAATCTCAGAGAGACTAAGAAACAACAACCCCTTGCTGGACATACTGCAACGCATAGATTTTACAGGCTTTGTTACTACTCCTCTGTACTTTTAAAATTTTAATGCTTAAAAGGACTCTCTCAGTACCTGTGTGTGCATTTTCTTCTAACAAATGTCTAGCTCCCTAGACATTAGAATGGAAGAAAAGCACAAATATCTATAGAACAAGTGCAGAGCCTTTCCCCATGATTTATACAAGTGTCTCAATCGGATGGGTAAGGTTGGTTTGCCACACATGTGCAGCTTAAAGAACAGAAAACTATGAAAGAGTATCAGTTACCTGGCTTTTATATCTGAATTCACAAATGGCCAAACCAGTAGATTCAGCTGCCAGACACCTTGCCAACCAAACCTACAGAAAACTAACAGAACCTGTTTGTGTCATAGTATTTGCCCCTACAAATTTGCTGATGAAGTCAGCATACAATTAGCTTTCTAAAAACTACACACCGGGTTTGCCACAAAGCAAAACACAAAACCTATTCTTCGTTCTGCCTATGGGTCTTTTACCTGCAGTTCTATTTCCATTTATTTCTACTCACTGTGTGGCTTTGCAGTTTAAATGGCATCTGCAAGGTTTCTCTTTACGGTGCCCATTCTTCCCATAAACTTAACAGAAATACTGTGCATATAATATAAAATGGCAATCAAACAGCATATTTTAGGTTTAAAAGGACAATGAATGAAAATATGCACTCACTTAATAAGCAAATTACTTATTCATTGAAGGCTCTCTGGATTGCCATTAAATATCATGTATCAAATCATAGAATTCTTCATCTTAAGCACACAAGTGTGCTATTTGAACAAATGGAGATGGACAGCTGACAAGTTAGATGTCAGACCTTAGAAATTTAGGAAAGCCTTAGCTTTACTAGAAAGTACTCCAAAGCCCTTCGCCACTAATCAACATTTATGCATCTTCAACACAGAAAGCAGTTGAAACTCTTTGAGGTCACGGTGACACTGTCAGAAACTTTCTCAAATCATTGCCAAAAAGGACTGTCATTATAATGATTTTCACTTGCCATTAATTCCCAGCTGCCTAATTTAGTAGGGTAGAAAGCAGTCCCCCCAGTACTAATTGGAATAAATTTTTAATTTAATAGTCTAATGCGTTCCAGTTTTTTCTCCTTTCAGTGAATCAATGTTCTCATTATTTGTTAGTAGCTAGGCACTGAATGCATACAGTTGAGAGGCCTAAAATAAGACAGCTTCTTGGTCAAAAGTCTAGGTTTAAAAGGAAAGGGGTGAAATTCAGCCTTCTGTTTTGAATAGAATAGCAGTATGTATAGGTTCAGTTAAAATAACACTTGTTTCATTCCCATTCCCATTCTAAATAGCCAAGACTAAAATTGCAGACTTGCTCAGCATTAAGAACAGATTTTTAACCTATAATGTGAATAAATAGGATCCTTGTGGAATAAGCTTCAGCAGGGCCATCGCAACAAACTCACCTGGAGAATACTTACTAAGACAAGACATTCAGCATGCAAGAACACAAACTTGATCCTCAAATTTATGCTAGAAAAACTTGAGACTCTTAAATGAGACGTCTTCAATGTCTTTGTGGTCAGGACATTACAGAGGAAATTGAAGTATTACATTAAAAAATACTGTCTTAGGATGGCAGATTGCCTTTATTTTCGAATGTTTACTAGAACGAGAAAGTACTTGTAATATACTTCACTTCTATAGTACTTGTACTATACTGACATCAGTGCCAGTAGAACTACTTGATTTTCTCCTGTGCTGTGATTTTCACTCAGATTCAAAGCTTGCTTCAGCCAATAGATTCTAATAAAGCTTAAATATAAGGATTAGTAGACATCTTCACATATCCAAAGCAGGGTGACATGTTTTCTCTTGGTCCATATCCCTATTTTTAAGATGTTTCTCTGCATATAAGAGTGTTCTAAAGCAGGTGTTGCTTTTAGCATAAAGAGGAAAGTATAAAAGTAAAGATGTTTTAGAGATATGCAGGAGGATCTACATAAAGATTAGATACTATTGGATGTGCTGAGCAAAAGATAACTGACCAGATTATCAATGCCCATACCTTCTACAGTCTTAATTCTGTATGTATAGACTGGATTATGCCAAAAAATAGATAGGGTCTTCTTTCTGCTTATTGGAGCAATAAAGCAAATATAGTAACTGTAATAAAGCCAAAGTGTGTAAATGCTGGACTAGTGTTCAGTCCTATTCAGTACTATTATTTCCAGCACTGCTGTGGAAGTGAGCATATACTTTCATAGATGACAACTCATTAGCCGACTTTCCTAAAGGTTGATGTCATCCCATTGCATAAGCACATTTTGTTGTAATTCTTTTCCCAGGAATCTCTGAATCTCTTTACCTACATGAACCAAATTGGATCGGAAGGTGACGGTCTCGAAGGCAAAATGCTGAAACGGAGAACAGCAGATATTTGGATGGAAGAGTGAGATTGCCGCAGTGCACCTGCTAGGAGTAAAACTGCTGTACAAACTCACACATTATGGAATTAATTATGAAATTTGAAATAGCCCTTGATTACGGAACATTTTTCAGATGAACCCTACATCTTTCTTTGATACTGACATTGATTAATTTGTCCCAAGACAAAAATCCATTTGCAGTCAGGTTTCCCTCTCTCAAAAATGTACATGTGCTTGCTATACAATCAAACAGTATTATGGAATTACTTTCCAGATATTAATTAATACAGACCAATTCAACATCCTGTTGCTTTTAGGAGATAAATCAGAGAGAGGTGAAATTACTCCACAGACTGAGACTCTGGCTTCCACTCCAGCCTCACGTAGCCACACCAGGCTATTGTTTAATCTCATCATAGTGTTATTTGAGTAAACTTTCACCTGGTGGGACTGACTATAAATAAATAAATAGATAAATAAATTACAAAAGAAAGAAGGAGAGAGAGAGAGAGATTGATTTCTTTAAATTGCCAGAGTCTCTCAGACAGGTTTGTCTGTGTTGCCATATTAGCTGCTGAACTCCATATCCTTTCTTATAGCTCCTGAAACAATGAGTATGTACTGCCATAATCATGTGTAGCCTGCTACTAGCAGAAATGAGAGGTTTTTCTTCCTTCATATTGCATTCCAACAGCTCTCCAGGTAGGTGAGAACCCAAAATTGTTAGAAAACTACACACAGATTATCGTACTCAGAGATTCTCTGTGATAAAGGTTATGTGTAAACACTGTGATCGTATTATAAAAGCACGATGATTGACACTGACTGAGGAACAGACATCGTCCTTTGGTAAAGTCAAGCTGATGCTTTGACGAAGACCAGCTTGTATGCTTCAGCAACACCCATCACCAAAAACACACAATTTCAGTATCTTCCTCCCTGCTCTGATTCACAGTAAAGGGCAATAGCCAGATAATAAAAGGTATAAGAAACAGCAAGGCCTGAGAGATGGCCAATTAGTTAGGACTTCAACCTCCTGAAATAGCTGTGCCACATAGACACAACACACTATTGACCAATTGACAAAGATTTAGGAGTGCAAGAGGCAGACTTTAGCAAGTTCTGAGCCAAGATACAAAAACAACAATGAAAAACAAACAAACAAACAAAAACTACTCTCACAAGTATGAGCAAGATAAACCAATTTCTGTTTTCATCTCCTCTTTTAGGGATGAGAGAGGAAACAAAAATTAAAACTCTATATTCCCATTCTACTGGTGGCTATCTGGGTAAGACTTCATTACTGCTGCAATGAGATTGCACTGTTTCAGTTCCAGTCTGCACTTCAGCCCCAAGATAACTGCTCTGTACAGTGAATAATTTTACCGTGTGTACTTTTTTTTTAAGATGATGCTTCTCACTACCACAGAAGTATGAAACACAATGATGTAATGGTTTTGTTGTTTTCCTTTCCCTCAGGATACATACGAAGCCCGGACTGAAAAATTTGAAAACACGGTGTAACAAGGGAAGTCTGACATTCTGATCCCTTGGGAAAAGCCCATTTTAATCTGTATGAAAGTAAACATAAAACGGTTTAAAAAAAATAATAATGAATTAAAAGCTGTGTGCAAAAAGTTGTCATCATTGTCTGCAAAAGAGTTCTTCACATACCAATCACGAACAGAGTGGTAACTGCTCATCTATATGATTTTCCATGCACTATCTAAAAAAAAGTAAAATATAACACTAAAGATTCTTTGCCTTTTTCAAATATTAAACAGAGAAAGGCTACCTATAAACATGTATTTGTCAAGAGCAGAATGATTCTTTAAAAGTATCTATCATTACTATTTTATATGGTTACACTAGTTGACCCATGGTTTCTGGGCCATAATTAACCAGCACTCAGACTTCCATAAGGCTTTGAATATTTTGCCGTAGAAGATACGCTTGCATGGACCAAAGCAGCATCCTTCATATGTTCCATTTCCTGTATGGGATGGAATAAATGTCCAAGGAAAAGTAGATTTCATGCCCTTTGGAAGAAAAGCAGGTGATAACCTTTTACTCAATGACACGCTTAAAAAAGGCCTGAAGCAGCTTGGAAGGGCATTTGCAGGGGAATTCGAGCCAGTGTATAATTTTCTTTGTTACATATCTTGCAAAAACCTTCTGAATTACTACAGATTACATTAAACGTGTATCTTTATCTAGTTTGGATATTAAATAAGAAAAAACATGTTAACTGGTTACATTTTGCTTTAATGTTTTGAGTTTGACAAAGCTATAAACTAGGACTTAGGTATTAAACCCAAGCAACAGCATAATCTAAAGGAATACCAGTCAACTGAGAAACTGTTAGTTTTGATACACTTTCTGCACTTTCTGCTTCATTACCTCACGTAATCTCTTCAACCTGAAAGTAGTTTCCTCTCCCACTTCTCGTCTGTCTAGCTCATTCAAATAGTAACTCTCAGATAAAACGACTCTGCAAGTGACTTCACATTCACATTCAGCTGGAGATTCAGCAGAGACAACTGAGATCAGCAACCCCATCTCTCTGCTCCAGCAGTCCTCTAATTTATTACGGTGTTATGGGAACACGTGGAACAAGCAATCCATTCTGAACTTCCACAAGTTACTACTAGGAGTGTCAAAATACATTTATTTTAGTTAGTTAATCTCAGCAGTCTGTGGTAAAAACGTTTATGACCCAGGAGCCATCACGTCAGAGTCTGCTTTCCCAGCCAGAAAAGGAGCCAGGTAGAAAGCACAGGGCTGTAACTGCTTCAGACATAAGAGCTTATTTCACTTACAGATTTCTACGTCTATGCCAAGTTTTACTTCTGATCGGTTGCTTTATACCAGTGTTCATATGATAAAATAACACAAATAAGGTCAAATTTGCCTAATATTATATGAAGTACTATTCATAGTACTATTCATAGTACTTCATATAATATGAAGAATATTCACACGGCATCTTTACTTTCTTTTTTGCAGGGTGAATTTAGCTCATGAATTTAGCTCATTAAATTTAGCTCTTTCATTAGCATACCATGTCTATGTGCTATTATATAATTCTTTCCTGAAATGCCCTGAGACAACAGCAGCAATACACTAGGATTTTATTGTTCCTTCCAGGTACTATTTGCATTCCTACTGAGCAACAACTTTGGAAGCATGACAAATCCAGTTATAAAACACATATGTTAAACTTCACACTGATTAAGGACTTTTGTATCATATTTTAATGAGAACATTATGGGATAATATGCTTTAAAATAGGTTTGGACAAATCACTGTGTAGTAAAAATAAATGGAAGTTTTGTTTTGTTTTTGAAAGGTAAAAAAAAAAAAAAAAGTAAGAGAAGGTGTCTTTTTCTTCACTTAGCCTTCATAGCCTCTTTGGAGCTCACCTCGCAGCAGAATTACATTGCTGCAGCTACTGCCTCTGCTGGATAGTCTGCAGAGTTTGAGTAACTCAAAAAGAGACAAATTTCTTTTCCACCCTCTTGCTGCTTACAGAGGCAGAGGGAAAGAGTGCAGAGCTGGCCCGTCAATCACAGCATTTGGAAGGCATTTCTCTGGCTCTCCAGGTGAACTGCTCAGACTACCACAGTGCCTTCAGGTTTCACTTCCCTCTGCACCACACACCATGACTGAAGTTCAAGCCTGATGCCTGACCGTACTGAGGTGTAACATAAAGATTGGACTGGTCAGAGTAATTTATCTGTCAGGCTTGTCTACTGGTGAGTGATCTCAGGTACTTCTAATCCCAAGGACCACACACTGCGTATTTCATAACTTCACAGGTTTACTGATTTCTGGCTCTGACAATAATATCAGCAGTAATAAAAGCTAAAAGAGTCTTTCCTGTCATGGACCTCAAATGCTGAGAAACAATAGTATGTCATTTGCTTTTCTCCCCATGCCATAATGCATTTTTCTATGCTACAGTGTGGTATGCTTCTACCAAATGCTTCCAAAGCATTATCACACATAAATTGTTTTCCTTATTTTCTTCAAATAACTGTTTTAATTGAAATGCTTATCTTTCATGCTATAGAAGAAATCAAACAGCCTTCTACACTGAGAAGCAGAATCTCTTTACGGCCACATTTACTGTTACAAAGAAGGCTACTGCCACCAAGCGGCTAAGAGAAAAGTAAATGCGTGCATAAAACTATTAGAGAGTGTCCAAAGGAAGGCTACAAAGAGTTTGAAGGGTCTGGAGGGGAAAGTGTGTGAGGAGCAGCTGAGGTCCCTGGGTTTGTTCGGCCCCGAGCAGAGCAGGCCGAGGGGGAGGCCTCATGGCGGCCTGCAGCTCCCTCACGAGGGGAGCGGAGGGGCAGGCGCTGAGCTCTGCTCTCTGGGGACAGCGACAGGACCCGAGGGAACGGCATGGAGCTGGGACAGGGGAGGGTCAGGCTGGGGGTTAGGGAAAGGTTCTGCACCCAGAGGTGGTCGGGCACTGGGACAGGCTCCCCAGGGCAGTGTTCACGGTCATGGCCTGTGGAGTTCAAGAAGTGTTTGGACAACGGTCTCAGACATGTGGTCTGATTTTGGGTGGTCCAGTGCAGACCAAGGAGTTGGACTCCCTGATCCTTGCGGGTCACTCCAAGCTCAGGATGTTCTATGATTCTATGAAATGTCTTCATGAAATGCACCAAGCCTGCAGAAAGTTTCTAGATCCTAATTTTGATGCATCTCCCAAAAGAATGATCTTGAATTGGTGTCAATGGTCTGTTTGTGTTTAAAAAAAAAAAAAAAAAAAGTAATCAAAAGTTAATTTAGAGGCATAACAACAAACGGACATTCCCCTCCTGGATCCCTGAAAGAGACAATGTATTGATACCTCAGTGTAATTGCCTTCAATTTTAGCCTCAGGGTTCGGTATCATTAATTTAAACTGTAATGAAGAAACATACAAATTTAAATGTTAATGCTTCCTCCATTTTAAGAAGTACATCATTACTGCTGTTACCAGTGACAGACCTGATACCATTGGCATTCTTCTGAATTGATTCCACATGTAGAGGTCCCAACTGCATTCTCTGCTATACTTAGATTTCAATCAAATCCAAGTTAAAAATAACAGGATGATACGTTACTGCCTTTTGCCCTGTATATATACACTTTATATTTTAAAATTTCACCAGAAAAAAAAAAAAGGTAAAAAAAAAATGTTTTTAAAAAGTGATTTGAAAAGAATTATACTAAAAAGATTTTATTTTTTTTTTAAATCCCAGAACAAAGTCTACATTGAAAAAAAAAGTCTCCTTCATGGGAGTTCTTACACTGGGCATAATCTTGTTAGGAGTCTGTGGCCCTCTCACAGTGATTTGAAAATACTATTAAAGAAGACACACTGGCAGATCTTCTGTTCTCTCGTTTTCTCTGAATTATATTAAAAAAGGGTATAATAATCATAACAACTTTTTGTACCCATATACATTATATCACAGTTATGCATTATACTACAGAGCTGTTCTAAAGCTCTCTGTTCCATTATCAACAACATAAATTGTTCAGGATGGCAAATACTTCCTATTTCATGTGATACACTGTACCAGAAACATGGACATTTTCTAGCACCAGTTGGTATTTTGAAACACATAAAGCTAAGAAAAATATTGTCTTCATTTTTACATACTTGAACGCCTTCTACTCATCTCTGAAGAAAAATAACAGCCTCTTGCATAAGCCATCTTACTGTACTGTAAGTCAGCATTGGGCAAAAAGAAAAGTTGTTAAAGACTGTTTTTATTTTTGAATACTAGGTGGTAGTTAAATTCTCCATTAAGTTAACTCTGAATTCTCCATTAAGTTAACTCTACTCATGCATTGTCTATGCACTCAGAAAAATAATAATAATAATAATAATTCCTAATTTAGTCTATGCAGTCTAATTAAACAATCTCCTTTGCTTTTTCTTAATATAACACAATGTGATGGAAATGGAAGTAGAAGAAAGGTTCTGGGAGGAGTTAAAAGCAACCCCTGCCAGGAGTGTTGAGGAGGTTAGCGAGAATACTTCACAGCAGGAGCATGGTACGAGGACAGAAGATAGTAGAGACTTACGTTGAAACAAGAAGTTCAGACTAGGTGTAAATATAAATTCATTACCCATGAGGACAGCCACATACTTTAAAAGGACACTGAGTCTGTGTAGTCTCCAGCTGTGTAGACTTTCGATACCTGTCTGGATCAAGCCACGAGCAGTCTGATCTCATACCTGGCCCTACTGTGAGCAGGAGGTTAAACCACAGACCTCCTGAGGTCCCTTCCAACCTGAATGATCCTGTGATTCTACAATAAACTATTTGAGTAAGTTTTTTAGAGACATGAAATGTATCCTCCTATTTGATATTTTAAATAAAGCTGCTAAGAAAGAAAAGAATAAGAAAATACCAGAAGCACAAAACTGCAAGCAAGAGATTAATTTCTTGAAGCAGTATTGCCAAAATAAGCTTTTCTGAAAATGAGCATACTATATCTTACACAATATGTACTTTTTTTCCACTAGTGATAAGATAGTAAGAGATGCTTTCACAGATACTTCTGTTATTGAATTCATGTTCAAGCAGAGGTTGCCACTTGTAGAAGCCCAGAGCCTTTCTTGGCATTTATTCTGTAACATTTAGGCAGGTCAATGAGATTTCTTACCTAATACGATTATCCTCTCAATGATCTCCAAGAAATAATTTGCAATCTTATGGACATAAAACGTTCATCCTTTTGTTTCACTTACTATCATCAGACTCTATGTTACATGTTTTAAAATTATTATTTCTTTCATCAATTACATTGTGTGCGTAGAACTAAGAGAAGTCCTTTCTTAACTACTTGTGTGTAAAGATTGTGAAAGCTTGACTTCTAGCTGGGGAGCTGTTCAACCTTCTTAGTTCCCAGCTCATAGCTGGGGGTTAACACGTAACAATTGTAAACACAAATGAGAAGTTATTGTTTAGTTGATGACACCATAGAGAAAGAGAAGTTCTTTTGAACATTTAATGAAAACATCTCTGTTCTGTGCTTCTTTCGATGTGCACGATATTTTTCCAGGTCTGTGATTTTCCGTAATCATACTTCCAAACCTGAGTTATGAAATGACTTTATGGAACAGCTGTTTCTTATTATACTATTACAAACTTGTAAGAAAAAAAAAAAAAAAGACTGCATTTGGTAATTAATTCTAAAGATCAGTTTTAGTCTTTGGACAGTAAATACAAATGAACTGCAGAATTCCCTATTTGGAATTCAGGTATCTATTGGTACATCCACAGGTATACTCAGAGCTCAAATTAAAACAAGTCCACAATGAAGTACGTGCTCTGCAAAAACAACTCATTGAGTCTGCTATTTAGCAAACTCAACAAAGCAATCGGGACTTTAGATGCAGTTTCCCTCAGATTATCCTGCCATCCCACAGACTTACAAATTAAACACTTTCCCAAGACCACAATTTTCAACTATTCTTGATCCACAGACAGGATTCATGAAGTTCCATTAAAGAAAATTTGACTCTCAGAACATGCATGTTAATCTTTAAATCCGTCTTAAAATGCAAAGTGAATCAAATTTCATGTTTATTGCACTGGAACTATGCATTAGCTAATGGAGGACAGGAACAAGACCAAAAAAATCTCTTTTGAATTTATTCATTTATTAACTAAATGACTGTACCAACAGTGCAGTCTCCAATGAAACAAAAACTTTTGCCATTAAAGGACTTGAAGTAATCAAGCAGCAGAAATGGGCAGCTCAGCACAGGTGTGATTATTCCAAAGTGTTTATTCTGAGGTAGGTTTATAATTGAGTATCTCAACATCACTGGCCTTCCTAGATGTTTTAGATGGGCTTCTTTCAGTGAAATCTGTCACATGACTTCAAGTGAGTTCCCATCAGTTGGGAATCGTGTCTGAGAGTTTTACTTGTGCGAGTCAAAGTCCAATTCTCACACCCTAGAATTATAAGGAAATCCCAGCAAAAAGGATTATTTTTTTTTTTGAGAAGACACTGATTAACATTTTCATTTAACTCCCAGAATGCTTCCTCAACTTCTTTTCAGTCCAATGTAGCCATAAGCATATACATTCTTTCCTTCGTATTTTCATGATGACATGTTCCTTGCTGTTTTTTGGTTTGTTTGTTTTCCATTTAGATGTTCTTTATTGGCAGCACAAACACAAGCTTGCTGTTCTCAAAATGAAATCATAAGCGTACTATGCAAATCCAACATGAACACAAAACAATTCCTTATCACTAGGAATCAGATCATGTGTTGTTTTTTTTTTGTTTTTCTCTTTGTAAGTGTCAAAGGTCTTTTATAAAGAGGACATGGATGCCTCACAAATTCCACACTAAACATAATTTGACTATATGGAATTGTCATATAAAGTTCCAGTTCTGACCGAACTTCATTACTATCCCATCTCAGTACCAAGAGAGAGAGAGCACAATGCTCTCAACAAATATATAGCTTAGCAGGCATTAATCTTTTGTATTTCTTCAATTTTTCATCTCAGATCCAGATAATTCAAGATATGCACTACAGTAAAAAGCCGGCAGAAATACTGTTCTTCTCAGACTCCCAGGGGCTTTTATTGACATAGCATAGTAAAAAAGAAATCAAAGTTCTCCATTCCTGTGGTACAGCCAGTGTATCAGACTGTCTTCCCCTCTCTACACTCCTATAAAAATGGGCCTCTCACCAAGTTTTGAGTTGAGTGGGGAAAAGAAAAAAAATATTGTATTACTGTTTCAGACCAAGATATACTCCCAGTGAAAATACAGCCTAAGTATAAAAAGCTAGACTTTCCTCATCAGTAGTTATCACACATAAAAGTAAGACAAGGACTACCTCCTTGCCTAGCAGATGTATCAAGGCTAGGGGAACAAATGACCCACATACAGTATAACGTCAGTGTATCATTAAAGTGAAGTTCGGATCTGAAATTAATCGCACTTTCATAAGGTGGCATACTGACTAACTAATAAGAAAAAGTATTTGCTGGAGGCAGCATTTTTTTCCTATTAGTGATGGTTCTGCTCATCCCAATTATTCTCATGAGCACCACAACACGGTATTTAATCTAGGTTAGAAAGATAAAAGAAATAGAAAAAGAAGTGGTAGATGGCAGGGAGAACACCTGTACCAAAGTGATTGCCCATCTTAAAATACTGGACATTTTCCTTCAGACCTGCAGATAGCATATTCAGTTAACGCCAATACATTCTTTCAGCTAACTAAGCTGCAAGCTGCTTGAGAAATTTATTGCTGTATGAGATGATCAACAACAACAACAATATTTCTCAACACAGGGCCTGTTATCACCTTGCCACCTCACTAAGGAAAGAATGAAAACATTTTTTCCACACACAGGCTCACTTTCAGAATGCTCTGATTCCATCCACATGGCTTCATGGCTTTTGCTGGTTGGCTTAAGGGTCCGCAGTAGCCAATGGGATGCACTAAAGGCAGAGGGCATTAGTGGAATTTAAGATGACTGCTCCTACCAGTCCCACTTGAAATGTTTAAAGCCTCAAACCAGAAGTTTTTGCTCCTGGAAAAAAAGAGAGTGGGATGTCATCAGTTTGGGGGACAAAACTGACAAGAGTTTTCCACTAGGTTTGCTGGTGTGCTAGCATACCTTGATGTGTGTAACTAAAAGAAATTCCAAGACATTTCCAATGTAGTTGATAACTCTTACTTCTGGACATTTGAACCCATGACAAATCCATGTAATTTAAACATGCATATATGCCCACGCTAGCTAATACAAAACTCAACTTCTCACATGCATACACACCCATAAACCTCTTTCAGGCAGGCAGTATAAGCCCAAAAACTTGATAACAATGCTACTAAATGGGAAAGATACTTCCAGGTTAATGATGATTTCATAGTGCTTTCAATGAGTATTTCAGGCTCTTGCTAATTCTCTCGTGTTGGCTCCTTTAATAACAGGTTTTTTCTTCCTTCAGTTCTGTGACATATGCAGAGAATAGATGAACTGCCTGTTGAAAATCTTGCATCTCTTGACTTTGTGCCTTCTACATACATCAGCCTTGCCCGCTGGCAAGTCATGCTGAAGCTTCACAACTGCCCAGAGAGCACACAGTACATAACTTAGTGTTGTTCGTGGAATCAGAAAGACTAAAGCACGGTAAAGGCAGTTACTAAGTCATGTCTGCTACCCAAAGACAGTTTGAAATACATGTATACAATTTCCAGACATTGCTTATCCACTTTATTCTTACACATTTCCAGTGATGAAGATTCCACAATACCCTTAGTTAAGCTAGCTCAGCTCAGGTTTTTACTTCACTTCAACTATTAGAGAGCATTTCCTAATACATATCCTAGGCCCTCCTTAGAGCAAATTAAGACAATTACTTCTTGTCCTAGCCATTTTAGATACAGAGAACATTTTATCCATCTTTCCAGCAGACTTTAATGTATTTGAAATTAATTACTATCTCCTCCTCAAACTGCTCTTCTCAGGTATTCAATGTCAAATCACTCAAATATTCCCCAGGGTCATCTTTGATATTTCCTCCTGCTACCTCACCTCATGCTTCACAAAATTTTGATACATGGGTTCCTTAACCGAACACAGTACTCTCTGCTGAAAACCGAGTTCATATTTCTGCATCACAGAGTTGGGAATTACCTCTTCCAAGCACAAAGGGTTTTCCAGTAACAGCTATTCTGAGTTATACAATTTTCAAGACCATGTTTCAAGTACCTCTCTCTACAGTATACCCTATGCACCAGGATATGGATATTAAAACTTATATAATTCAAAATATTTTTTCCAATCCAGGAGCTAGAGGACTTGCAGATTTGAAGTTTTATGCTGAATTGGGGTCATACAGCACCAAAACCTAAAGTATCCCCTTAAATGCCCGGTAAACCTGCAGTTTTCAACATGACTTTTATCCCCAGTGTTAGAGCTCCACCACTAACCCAGTGCTATATGGGCTTAAAGAAACTGAAAGCTATTCCTCACTCAGCAAAAACATCTCGGACACCTTTGTACTCTCCATAAGCATACCAATTATTTGAAGTTCTTCTCAATAAATAAACAAATAATAAAAATAATACAACAATAATAATAAACAAACAGCAAAAGCAAGAAGAGTAAAAGGAAACCTATCAAGAAACATAACAGCACAACAGGATGAAAAAAAAAAAAGAAAGAAAAAGAAGAAAAAGAGAAAGCATAAACTAAAGAACAGAGGTATTAAGAGAGCCAGGATGATAAAGACAGCCTTCACCTCATGCTCTCAGCTGATACAGATGAGAAATTTACTATCTAAAATACTGGCAGATGTTCAGAGACATCAATATCTATCAGGGAAAAGCCATGGAATGGTACCCAATTCCTTTCCAATTCCCCTTTTCTTTTTTTTTGGTAGGTATTCCCAGACTGCCACCCATGAATCTTTCTCACGACTTTAACACCAGTGAGACTAGAGAAAGTGAAGTTTTAATAATTTCTGATTTAAATCCATTTTCTTCTGTCATTCAACTAGCCCAAGCCTTTCATATTCAAAGACATTTATTACCAGGCTTGTCTATACTCTAGTATAAGTTTATATTGAACTAACAATAAAAATGGGATACGGAAGATTGCTGGTACTAATGGTATTACCAGCTAAAAACTAAACCTAGACATTTCAATACAAAAGGAGTTTGTGCGTGAGGTCTGGGAGGATGTACCAGCAGAGGAGCTTACTTCCACTTCTCTCTTCCCCTTCTGCTACATATATATTCCCCAGCATTGGGCCTGGCTTTTCATATTTAGACAGACTTCTCTCCGTAATATAAGTGCAGGACACACAACCTCCAAGGGCTCACGCTGCCTAACAGCAATGTGGTTTTGTCTGCTAGACCAGGTTTAATATAACTGAAAAATACGTGTTCCAAAAACCACTATTTCATGATTTGTGCCTGAAGCATCAATATTTTTGTAGCACTTCATTTACCCGCAACAGGCTATATACAGCTCAGAACCGGTATCTTGGTATCTCTTCACCTATAAAAGTGTGTTTTATTATTATACTGGTGAGTGAAAAACTAGCTACCTCACAGTATAATATACTCTCGGTACTGCAAAGCCAAATGGGGGTTTCTCATCTGTGGTTTTGCAGTCTGTGCTGATCCTCAAGATTAGAGCAGAATCCAGTCAGCGAAGATTGCTCCCCTGGTGACAGAGTTTCGTTAACTTGATCAAGGGTTGTATTAAAGCATTAAGTAAAGCATTAAATCATTGTCTCTTGCAGATCTTGCAGACACTCACACACCTAATGTAGATTTGTATGGGGAATCAAATTGATAAAAACAATGTGAACATACAACAGCAAGTAAACCCATATACAACTGCTAGTTATAGCAGGTCCTAAGCTTCTCAGTAAACATGCAGTGTTAACAGCAAATTATTTCTCCACGGAGAAATTTGAGTCGTCTTCCTTCTCTTTTTCTTAATACATTTCTTAATTCATTTTCTTTGTAAAAATAAACAAGCAAAAGGCAAAAAGAAAAACTAACCACTACACATCTACATAAATTAGTGAAAAATGTAAATGCTCCATACTGTCTGTCTGTCCTTTTAGTATTACCTGAATATTAAATATTTAATGTGCATAGGTAAAATGATCTAAAGATAAAAGAAATAAAAACAGTATTGCAGAGGGGAGGAGTGAAGACCACCACATTTGCCACTGAAGTACTGCTCACAACAGTACTGCTACCAATCTCCATTCAAGTTATTTAAGTGAAAAAAAAAAGTTAATCTAGTAATCTGGAAAAAAAATCACTCTTCCACTTTGAGCATAAAGAATCAGTTAAGCCTGAAACTATATTAGATTTAGACAGAGAACAAGAAATGCAAAAGTCACTAGAAAATAATTATTAAAACAACAACAACAAGACCTGGTGCATTCCACAAACTTTACCTCTGACAATATCGTGAAAGGTTCTAACTGAAACAAATACGTACATATTAAGTAGTTTATCTTCCTGGTACTTTGCTAACTTTCTCCTGTAGGTCTTCTTTGTCATATTTACTTTGCATCCATGTAATTTTTTGTTTCAGATAAATAGCCTAGCTTCATCATAACAGTTCAACCATACCTACAGGCTAACTGGAGATGGAGTTTTCATTTTCAACCTAGAGATTGGATGTGCTTGGCCGGGCATTGCACCACAGACCTCATTTTTTTTCTCTGGTAATATACAGGCAATAAAGCCAGTCAAGTTAATGGAGGTTTGCACTACAGTAAAAACATGTAACTAGGAGCACAGGGCTGTCTGGTCAGAGGGTTGGTCGTTTCCACAGTGCAAAAGGAAGTTCATGCAAAGACATTTTTCTTCCTAGATGAAATAAAATCTGCAATTTTTCTTAAACAACTCACACGTATCTCCTTCATTCATTAGAATATCAATATTTTAAATACATGTTTTCCTGAATAAAAAAGAGATTTCTGTTTATTGCTTGCAAGGCTAGCAGGAAAAAAATTGACTTTCCTCTTGAAAAATGCCACTCAGCTGAAATGTCAATAGCCTCATAAAACAAATTGATACCTATAATTGGCTATGACATCTTTAATTAATGGAAAATGGATTCTGAATAATATAATAATAGCTTTACTTGCTGAATCAATGTTTTGAAGTGTATTTCCAGTCTAAAAACATCAGAAATCTGTATCATTGTATCAATAATAAAATGAAAGCTAGAACGTGAAGTAGCTACCTCATAATTACAACCATAAATCTTTGTTATCTTCCCTTTATCATGCATGTATACACAGCTTCTTCTGATTCTATTCATTACAGCAAAAAGCAGAAGTCATAAAGGCTTTTAGTTCTTGCACTCATTCAGATGAAAAGGACAGATTTTTCTGTCCTTTTTCAAGAGAGAGCAAAACTTTTGTAAAATATCTTTCATCATCATATGCTTCTGAGGAGATAATGCTTCATCAGCATCTTCACAGCCAGCAGGATGACTGCATTATTTTCATTTTATAGATGGGGGAAAAAAAGAAGGCACTTAAAAGATTTAGCTAAAGCTCAGCCACCGAGAGAGACTAAGGAAGAAACTCTGAGCTAACAGGTCCTTGGTCTCTTCATAAACTACAGTTCCAGGCATAGCAATAGCAAAGCAACGTTTTTCTTCAACAAATGTGAGCTCAAAATATCCTTCCAGGTTTTATTACTCTCCTTTCAATATATATATCATATATATTTTAAAATGGGCACAATATATCAAGCATGCCATAAGCTTTGTACATATAAAAAGGCAATGCTGTGACTATAAAAAGTCTACAGATTAAACAGGTAAGATAAATGGGGCTCTTCATTTCTCCTAGATACAGAAAACAGAAGGAAAAATAAATGTGAATGATTAACAATGCTCCATTAACGATTCCAATGGAATGTTCTGAGTGATAAAATTGTGAATGAGGAGAATTTAAGCAAACAGCGACTACAGAACTTTCCAGAAAAAAAGGAATAGTATGATTTAGTAACCATATTATAATTTTCTTCTTATAAAGATAAGCTCCCACTTTATAATGCATGTATTCATGATAAGGAGCCAAGCATTTGCATTATGTTCTCAGTGAACTGTAATTGTATGTAATGCTATGAGCAGTACTGGGGATGGAGCCAACTATGCAGAATGACCATCAACGTCCTTTTTCTTATATATATATACACACTTGTTTCTTGAAACACCTTTATTTGCAGTTACAATACATTGCTGATTCTTCTTCCCTTCTCACATAGCTTATACTGTTGGAGGAAGGGATTTCTAATTCCTAAAGGTCCTATTTATGAGTTGGTGACTTGCAAAGACCTACAACCATTTGTCTTCCTTGAGAATGTAATGGGTGAAATGTAGTGTATCAAGCCTAAAACAGATTTCACCCTGGAATCAGTAGGCAGGAACATTGAAGAACATGATGTAGTGCTATATAATACTCATATATTTAGAAATAATTCCCAAAGGCAGCAGCAAACCAAATTATCCTAATATATCAATCAAGAGAGGGAAACAAGTAATGTCTGTACTCTAAATATTAGGCTGCTTGTTCTTTATCTGTTAGTTCCACATTCTTTCCTTTTAGCTCCATCTGTATTTTCAGCTTATTGGGTAAATTGACATAAACGTTGTTCTAACATTAAAAGATATAGAATAGGAATCTAAAACATTCACGGTCCCAGTAATCTTCCTAGTCTCGTTGCTTCCCTATTTAACACTCAGTGATGGGTCAACGGCACAGCAAACATTCTTCATAGTAAGAACACATTCTTCCAGCAGAAGTATTTACCATAACAAACCCTTTTCAGTCCTTTTGCAAAAATGAGAAAACTCTTGTAATACCCCAGGCTTTCTTGAGAGCAAAGCTACTTTTCACTTTTTCTAACCCCTCTTTACTAAAGAGTATGCTAAGAAAAAAAAAAAAAAAAAAAGGCCTTGCAGTACTAGGTTTAAAACAGACTTTTTTATTTTTTTCCTACTTTCTCACACAAAAAGGAATGTACTTGCTCAGTGGCTGGTATTTGAATAGTGATGACATCAAAGCTTTGTTTATACACAACAAAAACCTACTGCTCTCCTTCACTCATTGCTCAGGTCATTAATTCCAGGATCACGTAAGATGAGAGTACATCATCACTTCAGTTCATGTAAGAATTCAGGAAAATATAACCTCATTTAAAAAAGCATTTTGAAATTTATACTAAGTAAACAATCTAGATTACAGACCTTTTCCAGTATTCAACAACAGAACTGCTATCTGAGCATTATGAAGAATAATGGTGTGAGCCTTGGCTATATCCAAGCTTTTAACCCTCATGCAAAATTTCGACTGGTTTTAGTAGGAGTTTCCTAATAGCTCACTTCTGTTTGAATAAAAAATACACTCATATGACAAAAGGTAAGTTTTGTGCACCATGATGGTCTAGGAAATAAAAAGGGAGGGTATGTTTTTTTTTTTTTTCCAAGGTTACAGAATCCATATAATTCAGATAATATCAACAACTAAATCTCTTATATGTTCAGTCTGAAGTATTTACTAAAAAATTCTGATCAATCTACAGATTCCAGAACATCTGTAGAAGTCCGTCGTGTTCTCTTCTTGCAAGTCTGTGATGAGATATTTACGTCAGATAACAGACTTCAGCTACTTTAGATCGACTGAAATGGGGAAGGACAGTATGAACAATATATGATTTTGTAATAACTGCACACTTTTTAAATTGCTAAATTTGAATGCATTTTGGGGTGTGAATACAGCCTCCTGACTTCAAGAATGACAGACTAAAGGGAAGAGAATTGTCCTGAAAAAATGCTGTAATTTGGCAGTTTCTTTCATGGGTCTATTGAGCAGGAAGCTAACTGTAATTCTGTTTCTACCGTGCCCGTTAACAGTGAGGGACACCCTAGTGCAAGTACAATTTTCAAATTATTTTTGTCATTGATCTCAAAATACAGTATTAGCGCATAGAAAAGTCTCAGAGGTGAAGTCACGAACCAAAACATTTGATGGTCATCAGAAATTTCTTCAATTAAATAAAGGCCACGGAGAATAAGAACTGAACTTCACAAAAACAAACAAACAGAACCAACAAACCAAGAACAAGACAACATCGTTGTCTTCAGCTAGACCACACAGCCACAAAGGTCCAAAAACCCTGGGGAGCCTTTTCCATCCAAAGCTCCTTAGGGGTTCTATTCCACCCTCATGCTATGTATAACGGCAGACGGATTAAACAAAAAGACAGACAAATTCTGTTAGTGTGCATGTGTACTTATAAAAGCTAGTAAGGAAATATATATTTATTTTTTTTAAAAAAAAAAAAAAAAAAAGAGCTCACCAGTGAAAAAGAAAAAAACCTTAAAGCTCTGTTCCTATGTGAAACCATTAATTCCTCATGGAGCTGACTGAGAAACGCCCTGATTTATCACTGCCCAGAAGCTGCCTTCTGAAGGTGCTCCCCAACAACTGAGTCGCAAATTGTAGTCATACTTTCAGTGCTTTCTCTCTGTTACACACTGCTCTGGATATACTTGCTGTATATGAAATACAGGAGAAAGAAACCTAACAGAGAGGACAGTTCCTGAAAAATATAAGAACTACGAAAAACTTTTGATTATTCTGAAAAACCTACAGCTATAACTCTGTCATTGGGCAAGTAACCCCAAATTTCTACTGACTTTAAATCAAAGAAAGGGGACGGTTCCACATTTGTAGAAGAATTTTTCAGTAAGAGAGCAGAAGATACAGGTTGCTGAAACAGAACAGCCTGACACTTGAATACAAAACAAAATCACAAAAATTTGAATTTTATCATAAGATAAACTCTCCCTCTACATTCTGGCAAATATATCTTCTGAAAGCCTGACTTTTCATGGACTCCTTAATAAAACAAAGAAAAAAATCCAAAAAGAAGTAACAATGTCCAGCTTATAACATCAGTTCAGCTTATGGTATGAACTATTAAACTGAAACCGCACTGAGTGAGCCTCAAAACTAGAATCATACATAATATTATCTCAATATCTGATTGAGAGTCGAACATAGAAATCCATTTCTTGAAGCAGTTTATAAAACAGTAATCTGTTTTTGAATATTTTGAAGATATATTTATAACAGGTTTATCCTTTTCTTACCCATAACATGTTGTCCATGTGAATTACTATTGGGTTAAAAAAAAAAAAAAAAAAAAAATAATAAACTTAAGTCTGGCAGTTTTCCAGATCTTTAAGGATTTCCACAGGACACTGATATTTCTGACTGACATCCACTCTTTAAAGCCATTGTCTTCTTTTCCAATCTCTTTTCCGAAAGACCCTTTAAGACAGCAAATCAAATGTAAACCTGAAACTCATTATTTTCAACAACTTGCTGTAGCTGTTTGTGATGCCCTGTAATACCTTTCTAGCCAAGATTTGGGATATTTTTTTTTTGAAAACATTTAGCAACAAGGCTAAGACAACTGTAGGATGCAAAATGTCATGGCAAACAAAAGAAACATTTCCATAAGAAAATGCTGGCTCACATCTCCTGTACGTGGCAGCGCCAGTCAGCATGTACAGGAAAAAGACCTCTGTAAGCTGTGCAAATAGAGTATTTATTTAGCTATATTAAACCAACTCCCACTTAATGAGAAAAGTTGTGTACAGGCTCTCAAGTTAGACCTCAAACAGTATGAACTGGCTCAGATAGATGAAGTGAAAAATCTGTCTCATTTACATAACGAATATTCATATTTACATCCAAGTAATAAACACCAAGCTGATACTACAGAATCTGGCTATCCAGACCTGACTGGGAGTCAACAGGACAAATGCTATCATCTGAAATATGTAACCATGTGGTACACTCCCAAGTAACCAAACAGATCCTACCAGATACACGCTACACAAAATCACAGAGGAAAAACGTCCAGGGTTAGGAGAAGTTTGGTCAGATCAGAAAACGTGAAAATCCATATGCAGTGCAAGTAAGGCCAATATATGAGTAATTTATCAACCTTGAGTTAATATAAAATATTCTTAGGAGTTAGCTGAATTTTTTCTTCCTTTAGCTCTAGGCTCAAAGACTTGCTCACAATAAAAATCAGAGATGCAATCTTCAGTATATAAATGAGAAATGTCGGGAAGCTATGCAAAATATAATAAACTCTACTTGCTGTTTGCAAGACAACCCTGAAGGAATTAAGCTGTTCATGCCAAACCCTTGAAGCATTTCATTAAGGCCAAATTCATCAAGCCTTTGATCAAACCACATAGGAAAAGCAGCCACGGAAATACTTTACTGTCAGAGTCTTCCTACAAGACGTTAAAAGCATGAGGAATGGAAGAAACAACAGGTTTAGTGATGTTACATGTCCGATAAGGAAAATCTATGGGGCCAACTCAGATCCTGAAGAGACAGCAAACAGTCTGTCTCTCTCATGCGTTGACATAGATATTTGTTTCTTAGGAGTAGAGGGGAGCATTTTGGGGTTCACAGAAAGAGAACTCAAGTTTACCATCAGTGCAAATCAAAGCAAATTCAAGATAAGCAGAGCTACCCAACAGAAACAGGTCTCCCTTCACACATTGCCTTTTTTCAGGAAAGGGAAAGAATGGCAGCCAAGTACAATAAGAAATTCAGTAGATAATGTCTTTGCTCTCTAAAGAGGTAATCAGAAACAACAAAATAAAACCAAACAGCCTACAGGTTCTCAACAACATCTGGCGCAGAAAACTTCATCTCTAGAAGCCATAAAAAGTTTATCCATCTTTTTATATGGCAATATATTATAAATGTTCCATCTTTGTGGCCTCTTCTTAGCCTTTATTCCTGTGGTTATCTCATTTTTCTACTGTTCCTAGATAAAATGAATGCTTTTAAAATACAGGCCTACAGCCACGACATCCACAACCATAACGTGAAGCTTAAGGCTGGGTTCTGATTCCTAACCATGAATGACGTGCCTATGATTAGCAGAAAAGCTTGCAATCAGCCCATAGAGATGGCGTACCTCCTCAGTTCTTCCCTGCTGTCTAACATCTCTTAGGTGAAGGAACCTGTCAGACGTGGCCTGAACGATGGCAGCAGCCTCTGAAGCTATCCCAGTACGATACACAAAGCATTGTTAATTATAACACAATCAAAGCACAAGTCCCTGAGCTCATCACTTCCACTATACACAAACGAGATTTTCTGTTACCGTCAACACCTTCTATTAGCTTATGTCACCTCTTGCAGCACCTCACGTGCAAACATTATGAGAGGACTTCAGAGGTTGACAGTTTGAGTTAATGACTGTACAGAAAAGAACTTGACAAGCATGAGCAAACAACACAAATATCCCCTTCATGAGCTGAGCCCCCTAATAAAACTTGGCAGCTTTTACCTAAAAATGTAAATGATGAAACTGTCAAATTAAGAAAGGCATGATCTTCTGTTTAAATCATCAGAATAAGTATGAAGAAATGGGAGATGAGCAATAGCATTACCTTTGTAAATATTAGCTATATAAAAAAGTTTATCAAACATTTTGTTGTTGCTGTTTGTTTTATGATGTACTTCTGCTACTCCAGACTCTTCCATATTTAAAAAAAAAATAGATACCTTAGCTTCTGCTTGTGTCTGCTGCTGGGATATAGAAGTGGGGAGATAAGAAACCAAAAGCTGCTGAAAAACTACATTAGCAGAACTGTTGCAACCATGATTGACTGAAGATATAGGAGAGGTGAGGTTTATTAAAAGAAATAATTTTGTTACCGGACCAATTTTATAGCTAGAAAAACCAGACAAGCTCCCTGGACACAAAGATGTCTTCCACGATAATTACATAATACCTAAAGAACAGGCCCTGAAGGATTTATGTGCCAAAAGCCTGTTCATTTTTTTCCTCCATTTCAATTAGCCTAATAAAATACATTCCTTATACCGTTCACATCTGTCTGCACCACAGTGCAGCACATCTTTGATAAGAACAAATACCTCTTCACAACATCTGTGTAATTCAGTGCAAATGGATGATACATGAATTAAGTAATGAATAAATTTCAATTAATGGCTGACAAATTAGCAGCCCTTCCAGAAAATACACATGTAGCTCTTGGAAAAACATTAAGAATAGCAGAACAGCTGCAACAAAGAAAATCTGAAGTCACATTTTTTTTCTGTAGCATGCTGGAACAATTTCATGTGTCCTCCCACTGCCCTACCACAGGACTCCTACTTCAGCGACTACAGCTGATAACACGAAACGTGTGTTGCTGCCCACGTGCTGTTTTCTTTAATGCGTAAATAGTTGCATTGGCTTTACAGAAAACAGCTACCACACTGGAAAATTGCCAGTTCTGCATGAATTTAGAAAAAGCTACTCTCTTCGCTAAGCAAAATGCTGAATGAGGGACAAGATGTTCAAATCATTTGCATGAGTAACATCTAGGCAAAGCCAACAGGCTTTGCAGGAAAGGGATCATCTTCCTGGGAGGCGCAAGGTATTTTACTCTGCAGAACTATGATACTCACCGCTATTACAGCTATCATCCATACAACCGTAGAACAAGAATGACATGGGTACTTTTGACTTTTGATATCACTTATTTTCACAAATGCTTGACAGATTTTTTTAATTTTATTTTATTTTGAATATGTTGGATATTATTTATTTTATTGGAATCAGATTTTTTTTTTCATAGAATGGTTTGGGTTGGAAGGCACCTTAAGGCATCTAGTTCATACCCTCCTGCCATTGTCAGCGACAACTTCCACTAGATCAAATGTTGCTTCTGCATAATCAACCTTTCCCCCCACCATTTCTTCATACAGCCAAGTAAAAAGCTATAAAACCAGAAAAAGTCGCATAACATTCTGCTTAGTCAGATATGTAAAAATTTCAATCTGTTCAACTGAAAAAGAGAAAAGATCAAAAAGGTACCCTTATCTACAATTTACAAGAAGCTTTAATGGACAGAAAAACACCAAATACTAAAAGATGCTCTTCATTGTAGCTACAGAAGATGAACTGAGGCCTAATGGGTGGAAGTAAATTTACCATTAATTTAGAAGTTAGGATTTTCAAGAAAAAAAAAAGTGAAGAAAAGAGAAGAAGAAAAAAAAAAGCCTTTTAAGTAGCCTAGCAAGCAAAAGGGTAGCTGTTCCATTTCTTCATACTTTTGGTATCTTTACTCCAATGTAATACATTGATCTTTATAGAGAGGTACCCGATCGAGTTTTATGACATAACCTACAAAACCCAAGAAGTCTAGAGAGAGCCTAGCCAGAGAATCCAACCATCCTTTCTGCTTCTCGAAATCCATTCATATTTTTCTGTCAAAGCCTTTGGCTACATACATAACAGGAAGCTGTTTGGCATCACCTTTGGTATACACACACACACCGTTTGCTCTGTTCTCTTTTCTGTGACCCCATCTTCTTTTCAGCTTTGTCACACCACATGCACTGATACCTGCCTTCTACTTGGAGACAGCACCACCTCCTAGCTCAGAAAACACAAGTGCAGATAAAAGCAAAAGTAGTCCGGTTTTGGCCTAGAAACACTGTTAATAAAAAGAATTTCCAACAGCCTAAGAAAAAAATGCTACAATAGAAGGGCTCTTGGGCAATAGCAGATTGTTTTTTCTTCTATTCATACACATACATCCCTTTAATTTATACTCAGGAATATTGTTACACACAAGTTTAGTCTTACTCAAACCTGTCATTATTGTGAAGCCACGCATAAGAGTCAAAACTTGTATGAGTTCGGTCTGCCCTACGTTACGTATTTTTTTATTCTTAGAAGTACAACTATTCCTAACAAATACCTATTAGCATGTAAATATTGTAATGTTAGTGTGCAAAATCTTCACGTAGCAACAGCATACCAAAATGGAACGCAGGTCTGAAATGAAATCCTAATTCCCATTAGGATCTGCTAATCCTTTCCGTGAAAGGACTGAATATGAAAATAATTTGCAGTACATCTATACAAAAAATGTTGCCTGAAGCTGCATCTTTGTACCTTTGAACATGTAGAATTAATGAAAACTGAAATTTCCTTTTCTGTTTGCCATACTACTCTAAGCATGAACAAAGCCCTGGATCGAATCTATGTAGTGTTTATTCTATTTTTGGTAAAGAAATGACGTTTGCCATCACAGCAGAGAGACAGAATAATGAACAATGCATTTGTTCACCAACTTTTAAAACATGCCATAACGATTAAAGCATGCAATCATGAAACAGTTTTTAACTTACAATATTCCGATGGTGTTTTTTTTCCTGACAACAACCAGGCTCATGGACAATTTAGCATTGGCAGCTTCGTGTGTTAGCTCCAAAAAGAGAGCCCCATTAAACAAACTGAAATGTGCATTACAGAGACAACAGAGGATCTTAAAACCTTTTTATCAGACACCCTGCTGCATGGATTTTTTTTTAAATAAATATTGAACAACATCAAGTATCTTTGAACTTCTCTAGTTAATAGACCTTACAGACCTCCTACAGTGCGGCAATAAATATGCCTCAAGAAATCAGTGTATCACTTCATACCATTTAATAATGCCACAATTGCCTTTGTCATGCAGACTATATAGAAGGGTGAATGCTATCCGAGACCAAAACCATGCATTAATGTTGCTTTCCTTTCTTGTGTTAGAAAGCAAAGCATCCCTGCTCAGTTCTATTCTCTTCCACCTGGAAGTTCTTCCAGTAGACAGCTGAGTCCACTTAAAGCATCAAGTTCAGAACTGTTTGGCATCCAGTTTCCCAACTCAAGTTATTAAAACAAGAATTGCTGTGATTCATGAACCATGGCTGAACGGCTGACTATTCCTTTCATCTCAAGTTCAGGACTTGTATTCATGTATCTGTATCTTTTGGAAATAAAAACCTCACAAAGACACCAACATGCTGAGATTCAATGCTTCAACTTATCAGAGCCCAATACAGGCAACGAAGAATCTGATATTCAGAAACACCCATCCTAAATCTGTCTATTCTGAAGATTTCATTTGCACAAATAAGCTTTGTGCATCACTACTCACTTTTCCATAGATTATTTTACCCACAATTTTGCATTTAGGCACGGAAAAGTAAAAAGGACGTTTTCATTTTCCATGTTGTTCTTATTTTAGAAATACTGAAAGGTGAGCACAAAACTGAACTTAAGATAAAAATGAAACATTAAGGAACAAATCCCAGCCACTTCCTTCTGTATTCATCAATCATTAAAAAATATTTTTCGTAAGGAGTACAATAGGATGCAAATCCTTTCTTTCTTTCAATGTATTAAACAAATTCATGCAATACAACTAATACATGCAAGGAACATTAGGAAGACATAAGCTTTAAAATCCTGAAGCACCTTCATGATACATATGCAAAATTCTTAGCATACAAGGAAACTTAGCATTCTGAAAGTGTTTATATTTTAAATACAGTGAAAAGGAAGACTTGGAAGGAAGGAAGAAGGGACGGAAGGAGGGACGGAGGGAAAGAAACTGCTTTTGGAGTTAAGCTACACAAAGTTGTAGAGAAAAATAAGAACGTATGCTTATTTATGAATATATAAATTCACAGTAAGTCAGTAATACCTACTTAATGTAAATTTGTCAGTGCTGATCATATCTTGTTACTACTCTATACTGTTCTGTGGTATTTATTTTTTTTCTGCTTCCCTTCTACTCTAGGGAACCTGAAAAGCAGCAAGAACAGTTTGGCATTTGAAACAGATATTTCTCACAGATTAGTGATGACTCTCTTTTCTTTAGAAGACACACACATTTTCCATGCTGAAATCAAGCAGTAGAAAATAACTTTCTTTTTAACTTATTTCAATCAAACATTTAAAAAGTGTAAAAACAAGTCAAGCTGCATGCTCCACTGCGGTTAAACAAGAACTATTTCACATTAGGTATACATCACGTTACATAAAAAACACATCCTTTACATGTCCCTGGGAGTGAAGAGTAGCTGAAGACCAGCCGTTGTTCTTTGTGAATTTCCTTTATTAATCTTCTCTTCCTACATTATCAGACAGAGGATGCGAAGCGTAGTGCTAAACCAGTAAGAATATGGTATGAATAAACAGGTGACACATCTTTTCAGAATTCCCTTGGAAATATTGATTCATTAAAAAAAAAAAAAAAAAATCATTTCAAAAGCTTACTTTTCTATCTGCAGGTATATGTTCTCTTGTATACAATTCTGTCCTTAACCAGTCTGGAGTCTCTACCCTTTTTCCCCTCTTTGTCTAAATCCACTTAATATAGCCTCAGTCGTGCTCTGAAACTATTCATAGGTACATTTTAACATGTTGCACTACTGTTTTTAAATATTGCCCTGAATAATGCCAAATCATTTCAGGAATCAATTCATAACATAAGCCTTAATCACAGATTAAAGAAAAATACTATTTTCTGTGTCATATGCCTGTAACCTAAGGAACAGAAAGGTGGAGTCTATACAACGGCCGTGAAAACAGTCGCATCATGCGTCTCATGAATAACAGGTGAAAGGACAAATGATAGAGAACGAGCACTATTGTGATTTATTGGAAAAAAATAAAATAAAACTGAAAGGAAGAATTTATCTTGTATGAAGATTTAAATTAACAAAATGAAGAAGGATGTCAGTGCTGTGGATACCTTGTGCTTCAACTTTTAGCAGTAAACATGAATGAAAATTATAGGCATAAATTTCTATTTATCAAGATGCAAAAATATTCTTTCTTTTTTTTTCTTTACCTTATATGAGCCTGTAAAAGAGGAAAGTGTTTCAAAGAAAAGACATAGCTTTGATAACAAGATCGAAATGTTTTCCATGTCATGTGTCCTTAAAGAGAACAGAGGGGAAAAAAAAAAAAAAAAAAAAACACTTCTTATTCTAGTCTGGAAATCTCTTAAAATGTGACTAACTAAAAAATGAAGAGACTTCTACCACCATGCACAGTGCCACATTTACAGCAGGAAAACTGCATTTCTTTCCTCTTTCAGAAATGTCTGACAGTTCATTGCCAACAAAGCATATTTCACAGGCTGTCTTAATTTCCTATGAACTGGCCTGTATTTCCTATTTCCTGGCCTGTATAAGAAACCGTGTGGCCAGCAGGGCCAGGGAGGTGATTGTCCCCCTGTACTCGGCTCTGGTGAGGCGGCACCTCGAGTACTGTGTTCAGTTTTGGGCCCCTCGCTACAAGAAGGACATGGAGGTGCTTGAGCGAGTCCAGAGAAGGGCGACGAAGCTGGTGAGGGGCCTGGAGAACAAGTCTTACGAGGAGCGGCTGAGGGAGCTGGGACTGTTCAGCCTGGAGAAAAGGAGGCTCAGGGGCGACCTTATCGCTCTCTACAGCTCTCTACAAGGGAGGCTGTAGCGAGGTGGGGGTTGGCCTGTTCTCCCATGTGCCTGGTGACAGGACGAGGGGGAATGGGCTTAAGTTGCGCCAGGGGAGGTTTAGGTTGGATGTTAGGAAGAACTTCTTTACCGAAAGGGTTGTTAGACATTGGAACGGGCTGCCCAGGGAAGTGGTGGAGTCACCATCCCTGGAGGTCTTTAAAAGACGTTTAGATGTAGAGCTTAGGGATATGGTTTAGTGGGGACTGTTAGTGTTAGGTCAGAGGTTGGACTTGATGATCGTGAGTTCTCTTCCAACCTAGAAATTCTGTGATTCTGTGAACAACATTCTTTAGAGAGAATATTTACAGAAAATAAAACTAAACCCTGGATTTCAGTAGTTTAGGCAATTACAAGGTTACATATTTTTCTTGGCAACCATTTCTGTCAGCTCTTGACCTTCTTAGTTTCTTGCTTCTCAATTTCTGCGTAAATTACAATAAATAAATAAAAATAATAATAAAAGTTTCTCCACTCCCTCCAGCTGCTTCCATTGACTGACTTCCCCTATCCTCTTACTTTCAGAGGAACCACAAACCCTAAATTTTCTATCAACTTCCTTCCTTTCTAATGCTTAACCATTTCCTTTTCTACATTACCTGCAGTGAATGCTACGCTGTTAACTCCACCGCTTACCTAGTCCCAGTTTTCTTACCTTCAGCACTTTTGCTCTTATTATCAGCACTTGATAACCCTGCCCATTTTTCAGTGGGAACATAGCCCATCCTCCACCAAGTCCTAACTTTTCTTTACCCTCTCCATTCCTTGCTGGATCAGTTCTCTCACTTTCCCACACTTCCACTTCATCCACTTCAGTCTGCAGATTTGTAAAGACAAAAGTCTGCCAAGATACAAGTCTGCCAAGTCTGCAGATTTATACAGACAATTTCATTTCACTAACTGTTCCATCCCACTATTTATTCATTTTACTTTGCACAACACTTATTTCATGATGTTTATTTTAAGATCAATTTCTTCAAAATATATTCAAAATGCTTAAAGTTTGATCATTTAAGGTTAGAATAATGAAGTCAAAACTGGTGGGTTTTACTTTTATCAATTGCACCATGCCAAAAAAAGATGACAGGAGACTTTTCATGCAAATGCAAACTTCTGATTTATGGAACAGTCAAAACTAGCCTAATTTCCTGTAATATACTCCAAAAAGTTACCCAGTGAAGAATCTTGTAGGAGTCATTTTTAGCAGACAACATGAGTTCTGCTACACTGCTGTCTATTTTACAGGATCAGATATAACAGGGTGGGTATGTGGGAGTAACTTAAAACACGCATACAGAAAAAAAACAAAAATGAGTAAGAAAAATGGAAGCCCTCCTTTTTGTCCAAGCTATCTCAGTCTGAGCAAACAACAGGAACGGACTTTGGTGAACAATCTTCCAGTAGTCTTGGACTGCTTAAAACTCTCCATCCCATTGCAGATGTTCAAGATCCTAAAGCAGACTTGTTAAATTTGGGAGTTAAACATTTTAACTCCCCTCCCCAGGTTTTCTTTGGTATCAAGATGTGGATTTTAAATAAAAGTCATACAATGAATTGCTCCATTGTATTACTAACTAACAGTGCTCTGTTATTACTAACCAACTCTCAAGTGGCTTGCTTCTCTCACTTCCCATCAGCTCCGAATCATAACAGCCTTACAGTCTGTTTATGTAACTGGAAATCCCAGACCATTTTCTAACACTTCTTCAAGATCAGAAAAGCTTCCCAAAGCACAAAAAAATTCAAAATATCTTTCTTTTATCAAAAAAATCAATTACAAAAATACAGACTTTTGTCCTGAATTTCATGTGCAAAAATTTCAGAAAAGTATGTGGTGTATGCTTGTGTGTGTGTGTTTGGTTTAGGTGTTTTGCTGCTGTTGTTTGATGAAAACATCCATCTAGTGAGCCATGAAAGTTCAGAAGGAAAGATATTAAACTATTCACCAGGCCTATATTATTTCAATGATTTTTATGAGCTTTACTGAGTGAACGGTATGAATACAGAAAATCTCCCCAGCAAAAAATAAAATAATTATAATTTTAAAAAAGTTTTCTAATGCTTCATTCCTTTTTTGAAGGATTTAATTATATTTTTGCCTGTTCATCCTTTATAAGGTGCATTAACCTGGATTCCCAAACCTAATTTCCATATATCTATCAGTAATATACCGTGCAAAATGGGATCCTGAGTCTTTAATGGGTTAGCATTCACCTGACTCTAAATCAGAAAACATTCTAAATGGCAAGCTTTGGGGTCTGCGTCTAATTTTCCAGCCAGTGTCATGTTCTTAACCCAGGGCTCATACAGGATTGCCTCCAGCAGCACACTGGCAAGACAAGGACTGCAAAAATAAAGACCCAATAACATTTCCATTTCTTCCCCCGTTACGTTCTCTTTATCAATCGAAGAGATCAAAAGCATGGAAGCACCCTACCCGAATTGTCTGGGGGGAAACAATACCATATTTATTCTGAGATACGTATTCTGATTTATTTTCATAAATCTAAGTGAGTGGAAATTAGGGTGTGGTTTTTTGTTGTTGTTGTTGTTTTTTCCTTAAATACTTTAATTTATATTCACTAGTCATAAACTTCAGCTCTAGTGAATAATATGTCTATTAACTGTCACCTTTAGAGAAATTCCATGCTAATTTCAGTTCTCCTACTGTATTTGGTTAAACTTATTTGGATAAGCTAACCTGCTAGTGCTAAGGGCTTGTCTCAAGATAAAGATGTGATGGTAGTCTTCCAGTCATAGAAGTAATTAAAATCATTTACTTTCTTTTTTAATGAAGGTTTATTTTCCAACACAAATAACAGATAGAAAGATTTTTCCATGTAATTATTTTACTCATTGCATAATGACCCGTCTTCCATTTAAAATGCAGGTGTAGTCATTGAAATACAGAGATCAAATCAGCCACACAACATTACAAAGTCATATAGCCTGTCTCCATCAATAACAACTCCCAAGTTCTCCTGACTTGCATCCCATCTACACTGAGAAAGAGGAAGAGGGAAAGGCGGAAAGAGGGCTTTCCCACCCACCCACCCTTTTTCACCCTAAATCCTAGCTGACCCTGTTTTGAGCACAGACATAGGACCAGGCAACCCCCAGAGTCACCTTCCAAACTTACCGTCCGTGTCCCACTCCTACTACCAATTTAAGTATTGCAATAGTTGGCAGGGAACATCAATTAAATTTGTCAGAGAACTGGTTAATGCATGGCAAAAGCCTAACCTCGCCCTCGACCAGATCTCTGTGCAGAGAAAGACCACATTACAGAGGACACCGACGTGTAGTTTTAAAAGCCCAGTCCCCTGTGAATTAATTCAGGCAATACTTACAAGTACTCCCATATTAGAGCTTTAGAAGAAAATACCACACTTCCAACTGAACTAATTCTGTTCTATATTCTCTATGTAGCAACACATTCATCCACTACTACGATTACTCTGGGATTTACAATTGCTAATAACTTCTTCTACCTTTTATTGGTACTAACGTAACTGGATTCAAATGAAAATTTTCTACTAATGTTAAAACAATAGTTTACCTTTTTCTTGAACTATCATGATTGTGTCCTTAAAAAGTGCATAGAACATTCATTTGTAAGTATTGAGTAAAGTCCAAATTAATTTCTGTTAGCTACTTGATCTCAAGAATGAATTCAAAGTGTATAACAACTGCAATCTGATTTTTTACAAGCTCTTAATACGTTAAGAAATGAGTATTACACTACAGACATTAATTTCCCACAGGGTATTTAGCTGAAAAGCTTCTAGTTGGCTTGACCTAAAAATCATAGACAAAATTCTTAAATCCCAATTTGCCCTTTCCAGTTTCTTTTTATGCTAACAGTATAAGAAAGGCATTTTCTCTGTGCAAAATTAAGAACATAAGCTCTAAATTGCTGCTTACCTACAATCAGTGGTTTATTCCTATTTACACAGTGCTGTACAAGATTTATACTATGAAAAGGGTCATAACATTTCTTGCTTTAAGTGGCTTCCACAGTTTCCTTCCACAAGGAAGCAAAAGTCAAATGCATTGCAAATGGGGAAATTTTGTTATGTTAGAACAAAGCCAGTTATAAACACATGCTGTCAAGTCCACTTCACATGAAGGGCGAACAGCTGCCTTACAGGGCTTTCTTGAACAGTTCAACAGAAATTGATGTTCCTAAGTATTCTCCCTTGAGAAGAGGGAGATTCCTCTCAAATAGCAGAGACTAGTTTGAAGTAAGCAGAAATATCACAACTGAATGACAGAAGAAAATGTAATGCCTATTTTAACTATGAAAAGAACTTGTGTGAACATGACTGATGCTAGACGTAATATACGGATATCAAGTTGACAGCAGGTGGTGGTTATTCAGAGAAAACAGAACCCTGTTAGTTCTAAAGAAGGTTGTGTAGAGGATCTTAAAAGAACGTAGACATTTTGTTTACCTGGTTCTTAATTTTAAAACACTTTTGGTATATCTGAAAAAGGAGGTTGTTTTGTTTTTTTAGAAGTGAAACCCTGAAAACTCACATCCTCTCCATAATCTTTCATTCACTGCCTTCCCAGCATAGGCTGTCAAGAGAGAAGCTTCTCTGCTGTTACAGATTAAACATTAATGTGTCTCCAGTCTGTGGACAGAGAGGTGGTGTATCCCATAGGGCTGTCTCGAGCCTTTACAGGTCATAAAAACAACCATCTTCAATTCCACTTTCAAGTCTCCTGGTTACCCACTGTAACTCATAAACCATTCAACTCATGTATTTTTACAGCATCTCCCAACTTGTGTGTTGGCCAGAGATGCCTTAAAAATCTCATCTTCCGAACAGTCTCAGCCCAGACTGCCAGAAGGTGTGAAGCAGAACGTCAGGTCCATACTCAGGGAGAAAAACATAGAAGAAAATAAGGTAGAAGCAACTTGGAGCGAATAGGAAAATCACTTCAACCTCCCCTAGGCTAGCCCAAGTTAGTTTTACCCATGCTCAGTGCTTCACCAGACACTAGAAACGTGATTACTATTCAGCATAGAGAAGGAAAAAAATAGAAAAGCACGTTAGCCCTTACTTCCCCACTCTTCTAGCAGCCTCAGATGTACATTCAGCAAAGTCCATAGGGGCACAGAATCTTTTTGCTTCTCATGATGTAGCAACTGGAGTAGAACTGATGCTTGATAATTAGCTTACTTGGGAAACACTCAAAACAAAGCTATCACACACACATTCATGAGTTTGCAGACTTCAATACTACTTTATCATGTACAATATCAAAGGCAAGGACAGATTTGAATACAGTGAAGAGAGAACTCGGAGAACTGCTCTTCGTTAACAAGGGCTATTTCTGAAGTACTCTAGGAACATGACAGTTGCTAAGGTACCCCAAATAACCCACATAAAGTGAATGCACAGAATATTCAGGACATCTAACTAAAATGCAGACGCCAGCTGCTAACGAGTGATGATTATCACAAATGTACATTCCAAGCAGGAACCATAACACATTTCCATTAGTGTCCTATGTTGTTACCATTCTGCTCCCTCCAAGGCTACACCAGGAATCTCAAATACTTGTAGTTAATATTTCTTTTGCTGGTACCTCGCTACTCTTCTGCCAATCCCTTACCTTTGTCATGTCCTCCAAAGTTTCAGACAGCCCTCTCTACACTAAATTAGTCCATCACTAATTTTGCACTTTTTGCTGACATTCTCAGAGCATGAGCACTTAGAATAGTTTTAGTCAGAAGGGACCTACAAAGATCACAAGGTCCAACTGACCACTTCAGGGCTAACCCAAACCTAAAGTGTATCACTAAGCATTATCCAGGTGCCTCTTAAATATATACAGGCACGAGGCACCTACCGCCTCTCTAGGAATCCTGTTCCAGTGCCTGAGTCCCCTCTTGGTAAACAAGTTTTTCCTGATGTCTAGTGTGAACCTCTGCTGACAGCTTTGAGCCATTGCCATGCGTCCGGTCACTAGATAGCAGGGGGAAAGGATGAGCACCTCCCTCTCCACTTCCCCTCCTCAGGAAGCTGTAGAGAGCAAAGAGGTCACCTCTCAACCCCCGTTGCTCCAAGCTTGACAAACCCAGTGTTGTCAGCCTCTCCTCACAGGGCCTGCCTTCCAGCCCTTTTACCAGTGTTGTAGCCCTCCTCAGGGCACATTCAAGTACCTTAACATCTTTTTTATATTGCGGAGCCCATAATTGCATAAAATATGAAAGGTGAGGCCAGATCAATGCTAAATACAGTGAGATAATCAATTCTTTTGACCAGCTTGCCATGCTGTGTTTAATTCAACCCCTTCCATTATCAAACGGAAGCCTGCAATATCTCATAAAATAGTCCCAACACCGGTTTTTGTATTCCAACTTTGTTTTTGCGTATTTGTATAGTGTAGATATATTTACTAAGATTCTGGGTACTCAAAGCCTCCCTATGTAATAAGCACAGTGCAAACACGAGGAAAAGGGGACTCTGCTTAAGTGTTAGCACCGGATGGTTAAACAAAAAATCCTTAGTAACACAGTACCAGTGTGCATCTTGATAACTGATCTTAGTTCAGTATTCTGCTGTCATTTTTAAGCAATGCAAAAGATGAAGTGAGATGAATGGAAGTGAAGAAAGTTTCGTGACAACTGCAGTTACTCAAGCCAATGATAGGCAGTGTGGGAGAAAGCATGAATGCAACTTGATTGCTTGATACTTTGACAAGTGGGCAACGAAGGCTTGCATCACTGTTTAAGCTGAAGGAAAAAAAAAAAAAGCTGGAGTGACCTTAGGCCGTAGAAGTTGTTTAACTGGAAACACACATTTTTTTATCTAATACATTAGAATCATGGAAAAGATGAAAAGCCAAAATCCGGAAAAATAAATTGTACAGCTCTAATTGGACTGACACAAGTAGGCAAGGCTGCCTTCCCTGAGGCTAAAGAAGAATGCAGAACAGAGGCCAAGCATACATTTTTATATTTTTTGTTTACCTGCAAGGATGAAAACTCGTATCTCAATTTAAGAAATGAAAAACTTGCGATGTTCAGACAACACTGAAATATGAGAAACTGGAAAAAAAAAACCAAACAACTGTGCCCAAGGGAAAGCCTAGAAAAATGGAGTCCTGCAGAACACAAAGGCCACTGATAATGTTTACCCACTGAGAGAGGAAAAAGCAGAAAAATTAATTCCGCTTTAGGCAGCGCATATGCTGATAGGTAGGTGTGTACAAGGGAGCAGTTGCAAAGACCGTCAGATATTCTCTGTGTAACACAGAGCCACAGAGACAGAAAGGCAGCTCTGTCAGAGCCAAATGTAAGTGGACTGTCTCATTCTGCTGCATGCATACAGTCATATTTCTATTCATTCTAGACAGAATGAAAACATGTTTACGGCACAGTATAGCTCACATGTTGGTCACGGTGGTCTAAGAGCTCCAACAATCCTCTGAACTTTCTTTTTTAAATCTTGTATTAACGTACAGGTATTTTCAGCCACATCTGCCTTCAAGGCTATTTGGTTTTAATGACTGACTGTAATTTAAGTTAGCATTTCAAGATCTTTATCAGCACCTTTTTTACTGTGTTTTCTGTTTGTTTGTTTTGTTTTGTTTTCTAAACAGCAATTTCTGGGTTTTTACTGTTGTTTTTATTTGTTTGTTTCATTCATTTTCGTCTTTTACTGCTGGTACAGGTGATATGTAGGGTAGTCACCTTTCCACATCAAACACTACTCTGATGTTTATGGTGATGGATTATTTTGTTTCTTACATTCACCTCAATTTCTACTGTTAATTTTAAGTATTCCAGCACATAAATTCTTTATTTTTTACCTGGTGATCTGTTCCCTGATGCTCTTAGAGTATTTACTCACACTGCTCTGGAGGCTTGATCATACTTTTCAATGTGGTTGTTCTATTTTTTTCTTACATTTCAACTTCCCAGATTATGTTCTTTCCATTAGTTTTGCAGGCCTGCATATTTCATGTCACTCAGGCCTTTAACTATGCTGTTTGCCTCCTTTCCTTCCTTCTCTTTCTTTCTTTCTCTCTTTTTTCTTCGTTTTTTCTTTCCTTTTCTTTCTTCTTTCTTCTCTTTCCTTTTTTTCTTTCTTCTTTCTTCTCTTTCCTCTTCTTTTTTTCTTCTCTTTCTCTCCTTTCTTTTCATTCTTTCTTCTCTTTATTTTATTTTTCCAGTCTTATACATTGGAAAAGAAAGGGAACTTAAGTAGAGAATAGGGAGGATAGCCATAGCCTCTATCTTCGGAGCCATAGGTTGTCTCCATCTTATATCTGAATTTTTAAAGTTGTAACTGGTAACTTAACATTTTAATGACCAGATTTTCTATAGAAATACGAATCTCTTTAAACTGCATATGTATCAGCCATGAACATTTGCAAATATTTTATTACCTTGCATGGGCTAATCAGTTTCAAAGTGTTCCAAAAAAATGTGTCCTGGATTTCAGTTTTCACCTTTTGTGTAAGTAGGTAATACTGAAATCTAAAACAATTTTTACTGAAATATTGACATCTTGTGGCATAAATCAGTCACTGCAAGAATGACTGCTTCAAAACAATGTTTATTCTGATGAAAACACACATAATTAGTAATCTGAGCAGTTAATCTCATGCATCTGCTTCAATTCATTATTTACATAGCTACAAAGGTTGGCACATGTGCAGCGTTATTTTGAAATACTTTTTTTTCCTTGCACGATATCTGCATTGCTCTCATTGAGATTATTTAATTTCAAAACCTCGCAAGTGAATTATTGCAACTCTTCAGGGAGCTGGCAACCCTTTTAAAGGTTTGACACACGCAGTGGGAGATCCACCTATTTAAGCTTTTACCTACTGTACACTGCCGATCATACAAGAATACCACACTGAGTGAATTCTTTAAGAGGAAGAACAATTTCTCAAATGTAATCTGTTTTTATGTGTGTGTGTGTGTGTGTGTGTTTTTGTTTGTTTGTTGTTTGTTTGTTTTCCCCTCATCTCCTGTAAAAATCTAGTATCCCCTCATATCTTCTGACTCCTGATTCCCTCTAGGCAGTCAGCAGAAGAATCCCATGCTTTACGCCAACAAGAAAGAAAGCAGAGTCTTGGAAGACTTTCTTCAGTTTGTGAGAAAAGGGTATTTAACAGGCTACAAAGCTTCTTCATCATAACATGACTTCTGGATGATGACAGAATACCTGCATCCACAGCTACTACTGCTTGGTGCCACGGAAGCAAACGGAATAGCAACGCTGCCCTCGTCAGGGAAACCAAGGGAATCTCACACAAACCTCTGTCATTTTCTTCCAAAAGTGAACAAAATGAATACGAATAGCTACAGAAGAGTGATTAATGATTTTCTAGGCACACAAGAAAGTTAGGTTAAGGTTTTAATAATACTTGGTTTAGCAACTCCAATTCTTTACCTAGTATTTATTCTTCATTATGATCATACGCTGGCAACAGGCTGCTACTGTGGTGTTAAACATTAATTGCTTGTGCCAAGTATTTTGAAGGGGCCTTTTTTCTCTTTAGCTTTGTATTATTATTATGAACATTTAATTTGTTCCATTTTTAATTCTTTTTCCTTTCAGGATTTTCTGCTATTCTTTTGCCTTCTGTGTTTTCATTTCCTTCCCCTTAAACCTCATTTTTTAAATATAAAATCTTTCATTTAGCATTTCTCTTAATATAGAAAGATGGTAGCTGCATTTATTGGGGGGAAAACAGGAAGAACTTTACTTTCACTCCTGAGGGTGCACAATAATCCTGACACTGAAGTTCTTGGTCTGTGACTGAAATACAAATAAGCACGAATACTAGCGAATCAGTGGACAATCTTGCTAATCAAAGTTAAACAACAAAAAATGTGGATATCATACACAAAACATGAACAAAAAAAAAAATAAAATAAAACCCATCCCATGTTCACTTTGCTTTTTTCCAGTTGCTGTAGTGCTATCACTTCCCAGTTGCATCGTTAATACAGGACTAAATAGAATGAAGTTAATAAATCCGTTCTGTCTAGTATAATAAACACAAAGATCTGCCTAGTAACTTGGGCCTAATGACAGTATTAATAAAATTATAAATAAACAGTATTTAAAGGCTTGAGCCAGGGTTAACGAGTTTTTTAGGGCAGAAACTATGTCTGCATAATGCCCTGTATGCCTACATGAAAATATGAGCTTTAAATGTCACGGTGTTCTGGTTTTGAAAAGTAAGATATTATTCAGTGATATTTGGATATGAACATACTGAATAAACATGTTGTACCTACACACTTTAATAGCACAAATGATTTTGCTACTTTTCAGTCATTCCCCCTCTTTATTTCCATCCTGCATCTCTGTGTGTAATAATTCAGTGGATTTATTAAAACAGAAATCAGGTGTGGTTTTTCTGTTGTTGTTGACATAAATTTTGCTCTACATTACTACCACATCTGACAAGCTGGCAGCAATCTAGAAAAGAGGAAGAAAGGCAGATATATAAAATCTTCCCTTCTTAAAATGAATTTGCTTTCTGCTCTTTCATGTGAGCGTTCCAGTGACTGCTACTTAAGGACACTGGTACAACTGAAAAGCTGTAGTACCTTGGCCAGACATAGCATGAACACCTTCAGTACTGATGTGATTTTCTCCTGCAATTCAGAGCAGTGTTGAACATGAGCAAAGGTTTAGATGACTCATTTAGATGTGGGTGAGATTTACCATGACCAAAGACAAATTTCAGGTGCTTTTGAGAAAACCTCAAATCCCATTTTCCTGACACAGTTTTCCTAAGGAGAATTCATGCTAAATCATTTCATTGCCTAGGGACCTATTTTATAATTACCAACCAGGAACCAGTATGGGTGAATCTGACACAGGAAGACAAGTTTAGCCTTCCTTGGCTTCTTGGGTGAGAGAAGAGGTAAGACGTTACCTTTAAAGGCAGACAAGGTAGCACAGACACATAAATATTACCTAAGTAATGGTATTAATTGTTGAGTTTTCATGTTATTCTGTAAAACCACACCAAAAGAACGTGTTGTTTTGTAATAACATGCTTTGGAGATCTCATGTCAGGTTATAACAATTAGTTTCACATCTTTGAAAAACTGCAAAAAAATTATCTTAGAAAAGGCAGTTGTGTTCACATCCGAGTCTCTTAGGAATGTGTTTGGTCCTAAAACATTGTAACACAATTGTTATTAGGTGAACCTGAATAGGAAAAAGCCCATTTATGTATATGTTTATGTATCTATTTACCCATTTATGTATCTGTTTAACAGCACTGGACAGGGGTAAGAAACTTAGAGCTTTTTGCTTTCAGTAGTAAACACTATTCAAATATGAGTGCAAAATGATTATTTTTTTTTTTTTTACAGTTAGCATGTTGAATAAAATACTTGAAACTCATAATAGCTGTAGAACTTGTTTTAGTGGTTTCCATAAACTAAAGAGTAGATACCATTGCTGTCGATTTTCAATCTTAGTATCTTCTTTTTCTCTCACTAGCGAGCAGATGCTCTCATCTTACATCTCATATTACACTCACCTTAAAACGTTTATTCTCAGTGGCTATAGGAAGGCATATACTTGTCAGTCACTTCTATTATTATTTCACCAGAAGAGGTTTCAAAAGTACTCTCCCACAGTGATCTGATCTTAGATTTCCCAGTCCTAGGCATTCTCAATCATTCTCAGAAGTGAACCTTTCCTCTCATCCTTAATTTGTGCTCAGTGTGAAAGCACTGAACCTTGTCACCAGCTTTCTATAATGAGTCTCCTCACCAACAACTTCCTCTCTACAAAACTTCTGGTCTGAATCTTGTAATCTCCCAGGCAAATCAACAAAGCATGACGTCAATCTCCTCACAGAAAATATACAAATCTTTTCACAATGTCAAATCACGGAAAAACAAAAAACAAAACAAAAAAAACAAAACAAAACAAAACAAAACAACAAAAAAAAGTTTTTATCTCTGCAGCTCAGCCTGGACCACGTTTTGGAAGCCTGAGCTGGCTTTTTTTTTATTGCCATCCATTTCCATTACTTGTGAAGTTGCTGCTTAGTATAGTTATGCTTATCATGGAAAAAACAAACGAACAAATGCATATATGAGAAAAAACTCACCATGCTGTTCATTTTTGAAGAGGACGAGCTTGCTCTCTGCTTCCGTAGGCTGTTAAGCTCTTCTGAATTTCCATCCTTTGGTTTTATGATCAGCCGACTGCTTCCAGCAGTACCTTCCGAAGAGGACCTCAGTCGCTTCTCAATAAATCTGCCATCTCGGTACGGACTGAAGCTATTGGCAAGATCGACTACAAACAGACAAGGAATCACCAATCGTTACAGAGAATTATTCTCAACAAAAATTTTCTTAGGGAGAACAGCACTTTGCTTTACATGTTTACCACTGAATAGCAATCACGTAAAAATGTAAGAATAATTTCTTAGGTGTTCTGTAGAAAGCAGATCCTGGTTAGCTAGGTAAAAGTATGACCTGGGCCAGCTGCTCACTGTTCAGCTCCTGCTAACTCGTGTGCTCAGCATGCTACAGCCCAGCCCGCAGGTTGTTTTTTTAACAAATCCAGTGGGACCTTTGCCACTTTCCTTCCTTTCTCCCCTCGTTCTTGGACACTTAGGAACTTCCCAGTAAAATCCACCAGAGAAACTATCACTGATTCCATGGTGCAAAAACCCACCCTGCCTTATCCTGTCCTAAGCCAAGCCCATTTTTTTTAGGGCCAGCTCACAATTTTGTTTCCAGCACATAGCATCGCGATGCATACAGGTTTTAGTTTCTCTTTGGCCTTCCCACATCAGCTCTGTATCTGTGCTCTCAAAACACAGCGTGCAGGCTGCGTCCCAGTCCCCAACACCTATTAAACAATAACACATTGGAAAAGAGGAAAAATTACATTTTGAAACGTTAAGGAAAATTTAGAGATGAGGAAAAGAGAAAAGCATAATAACATAATAGATGTAACATTTAAAAAAAAAAAAATCAAACAAACAAACAAAACATTCTTTTGCCTTTTGCAAGAGAACATTTCCTCAATGGCTTTACAAAAAAGTTCATACCACTTAAAAATATATAAGCATATATTCAGAAATGTATGACATGACAAACCTTGTAATCTATCAATGAAATCTACTATGAGACCCACTATGGAATATAAAATATCTATTGCCAAAAAAAAATGCACAAAAATATTTTACATATGCACCTGGTTTTAAATACTGTTACAGCAAAACCAAGTGTTCCGAACAGTCTGTTGGCAAAAAATGTAACTCCTTATACTGTACCTTTCTGAACACCACATAAACTTTTTCTCAACCCTTTTCATTTCACATGGCAGGATTTTATGCTTTTTTTCAACGATCCCTATGTATGCTTTCCCATTTTCTAATTTTAAATACATTCTTCACTACACAAGTTGCAAAGAAATGCATTTGGAATAGAACTGTAAAGCCATAATAATTAATCATCAACTGTGAAATAGAGTAATATTAGCTCTAGTGTTTCTGTGAATACCAAGCCTACTTATAAAAATTTCCCCGTTGCAGTTTCAACTCCAGCTGCCTTAGAGACATGCAGATTAAATATATAGCTGCTGGCACATGAGTTTCAAAAACACTGTGTATTTCTAAACATCGCTCTGAGCTGCTCACTCGTCTGCTCTACAACTACTCCACTCTAGTAAATTAGATTTAAAAGTGTGAACTCGTTCACAGATGAGCCAAAGTTGCAAAGAAGACCCAACCGAAGTGTTCTGGACAGGTAATATATATAAATGGATTTTTTTTTGTCCCAGCTGACTGATGTTCTATGGCAAACAATTTTCCTCTCATGAAAGATAATTAAGTGGATTAATTTGACTATATATAGCTATTTATGTACAAGATATCCAACTATTACTGTGCAGAGAGAAATAACTCCAAAAGTAAGATTGCTTCTGATTGCTTATAGCCTACATGCCTGCATCACCAAGGAAAAGGATGGGTATGAACTCATATGAATTTGCATTCATTCCTCTTCCAGTGCTAACATTATAAATACATTTTTATTAACTGTCACAAATCTGGCCCCACCAGATACAGCCTCAGGATTTTTCAACAAAGCACTGGTCTTCAGGTTGGTTGAGAAAGCAAACTGGCAAAGCAAATGCCATCTGACAGGTGTCCTTCACTCAAAGGTTGGGTGTCTTTGATGAAAGATGAAGATTCGCATGTCTATAGATAATAACTCAAACTGTAGACTTTCCACTTGTTCATATTTCCAAACGCCTTTTTATAAGGTAAAGACACAGTGTGAAATGTATTTGGTAATTAACTCTCTCCACTTACATAGTGCTATTTCAGATGGAAACAGCAGTGGCAGTCCTCTGCCACAGTAACATTCCCTCCAAGATGCTTTATAACATATCTGAGAGTCACGAACCCAGATCAATATAAGATAAAAGTATGTTATCTTTCATAAACAGACTAAGGGAAGTTTATTCTCTGGCAATCCTTCCTCCTCAAACAATCCAACTCTTTGGCCCAAGTCCAAAATAGCCATGCCGCAAAAATCCCATCCTTGGCTTTCAACAAGAGGTGAGAATCGATACTCTTATTTCATTTTCTATCACAAGGAAACATAGCTACCAACAGCACTGATGGTTATTATTAAACTGAAAAAGTCAACTCAAAAAGTCAAAGCCTTTTGTTTTATTCCTTTTATAATTCTGAATTAAACATCATCTTGGAAGGGGAGTAAAATTCTTAACTTTTGATCTTTCAAGCTAGCACTGGCAACACTACACAAACACTTCATGACCAAACAATTCTTACAAAAGCAGTAAGGACAACAACAACAACAACAACAAAGCATCCCCCAAACCATCAAACCTCACAATGAAAAAGCAGAATACATACCTTTGGGATGGTTTGTTTCATATCCCTGGTGTGTTTTAAGGGACTGAGGTTCAGAACATTGAATAATCTTAGAGTCGATTACAGGAACCGATTCTCTTGTGTGCTTAGATAGAGTGCTTTCATCTTGGTCCCCACTCAACCCCTGTGCCATTGGAGAGTGCACCACCGGTTCTTCTCTGTGCTGTAACCCGAAGGTTTCTAAATCTGTCTTTGCTGAGTTAATTTCTTCTATGTGCCTGGTATCTGTAATGCATAGTTCACTGGCTTGCAATGATACTTTTATTTGATTAGCAGCTGAGGTTTTAGATTCAACACTACAAAAGCTTGCGCGACTCACAGGAGATACACCACCAGCAGACTGGCAAGTACTTTCCGCATAATCCATCTCCCTCACCGGAGCAGCAGCAGGATTAAAGAAGATCTGAGAGGTAGAGACATTGTGGCCAAAATCCTCCGCAAGCAGCACTCCATTCCCACTGCTGGGCAGAGCATCAACCTCCGAAACAGAATCCTCTGTCAAGGCTATGAAGTCGGAGGGGGTCTGGGCAGCCGTGAGGTCGGCCGAGAGCAGCGGGGACTGCAACGTGCTTCCCACACACTCCGTCGTCTCAGCTGAGCAGGGAGAAGAGGACCTGGCAATCACTGGTTCACTTTCAACATATGATTTAATCTCCAGCACGCAGCCAGACTGCTGCACAGAGGAAATGGACTGACTCTGCGGAACCGGTTTGGAAAACTTGTAGTGCGATGAAAAAGATTTAGTGAGAAGCTTTCGTGTGGATTGTTTCACAGAGTATCGGCTCTGCTCCTCTGCAAAGCCAGAATCATCACCCTCATTTTTCCCAGAGCTTATACAATTTATAAAGACATTCTTATTAGCTGAGGGCTCCTTTCCCTTTTCAAAATCTTCTGTCAAAGACCTTGTTATCTTCTTGCTACGTGAGCTGCCAAAGCCAACTGAATGTTTCCCTCTACTTTTAATGTGTTCCTCTAGGCTCAGTTTTTGAAAAGTGCTGAGAGAGGACTGGGCACCATTTGAGACGTTAACATTTTGGCTGGCGGAGTCAGACTTCTGCTCACTCCCCTTCTTGTTATGGAAGCTAATGGAAGGAGTCCGAAAAATGCTCCGGCGCTTGCCTGTGCTCCCTGAGCTGGAATTGGTGCTGGATGGGGAGGAGGTGTGGACACCCACGGCACTAGCAGAGGAAGGTGAGGAAGGAAGGGAGTCGTGTCTCCGGCTAATACTTCTCCTGAATATTGGCAACCGAGACACTAGAGTTGATCGTCTGGATCCTGAGTCCCCCATCGGGGCACGAAGCGTTTGCAATTCTTCGCAGCCAATAGACTAATCTGGGTGGAGAAAAAGAGAGAGAAATGATTCAGCCTCAAAGTCTACTTGAACAAGCTTTAAGTCAGCCAAAACACCTCAGATGCCAATATCTATTTTATGCATAGCTACAAGTTGTTGCCTATAGATGTTGCTGAACATTTTTTTTAGAATTTCAAAGTGATGTTTGATCTGTAGCTCCAAAATCCTAGCAATTGAGCAAAGACATGGCTCAAAACATTTTATGTGTGACATATATAATCTTATATAGAATGCAATGCACATAATACTGGGCAACAGTATATATCTACATGATACACAAACATTTCACCCAAAAGTCCTTCGTTTCTGTAAGTTCCTGGGACAAGTCTCCTTATAAACTGTAAGTTTTCTGAGAAGACATTACGGATTTTTCATGATCTGAGTAAAGCAAAACATTATTTTGGCTTCCTAAATACTCATTTTTGCAAGAAAAAAAAAAAAAAAATTAAATTTTGCAATCTTCATGTTCAGTTGGATTTTTAATTCCTTTATCTGCTTCTACTAAAGACAGTATGTATTATCTTACAGCAGACAAAATACTAGTGTTGCAGTCGAGCTAAAATATGCACCAACACCCATTCTTCCTAGAGAACTTTAAATTCTTGGAATTTACTGTCAAAATATGTGATCATGTTTCTAGATTTGAATTTGAAGCTTTCCTTTTAACAGTTCTTTGAAATCCTTCTTGAAGCCTATTTTTCTTGCTTATAACTAGATGTTTTTACACGTTTTTTGAAATTAGTGAAATGCGTTTCATACACAGACACGGCAAATTTTAAGCGATAAAAACATTATCAGCACAGCAGATACACTAGAAGAAAATTAATCTTTTAGAAATATATATCAGTTCCATCTCCTTTTTGTTCTTGTTATAATAAACTACTGTGGTGAGAGACAGGACCATGGAGAGAGCAATAGAACCAGGTGACATATGATCAGAAGAATAAGAAGTATGATGCCAAAAAAAAAAAAAACTTCCTCAGCAGCAAGTATTCAGCACATAAGAATAAAATCAGGTCATTTATCTAAACAATATTTGTATGCCAAGCGCAAAACCAAATTCATTCATCTAATGAGGAATTTAATATCCTTTATGTGGCTATAACAAATACCTATGAGCAGTATATATATTTATACAGTGTGTATTATATATGTATACACACACGTATGTATATTCAAATGGACACTGAATATTTAAGGAATAATGAAACTGCATACAGGTTCTATTACTGGAAAAGAACAGGTAAAGAGTAGGTTCAAAGATTATTTGTGACTAGACATTGAACTGCAGTTTCTGCTTTGATTTTTTTTTCTTTAAAAGCAAGGATCTGAGCATGAACTGCCAAGCAGCCACACTATAAGGAGTCACAAACATCAGGAATCAATAAGCAATTTTGTCGTTTGTGGAAGGAGGCACAGCTTGAAAACAGTCACTAATTTCTAGAACTCACTGGGGATTTTGGATGACAAGCTAAAACCAGAGCTGCATGATGCTGAGGTCCTGCAATTGAAACACGAATTTGAATTTCAGTCTTACTGGGACAGAACTGAAGGTACAAGAACAGACGCAGGTTATCAAAATAGCTTTGTATCCACTGAACAGCCTGATGCAAAGCCAGTTGTTGTGTTTCACTGGGAAGCAAAGTCAACAAGAAGAGCAAGAGTGCAGGCAACAGTAGAGAGAAGCCAAGGCCCTGCAAACTTGAACAGGAGCTTATGTTACACTAAATTGCTCATCTACCACAACTCAACACACTGAAAATGTGTGTCAGAAAGCCACATGCAGCCTTCACTACCCTCCCTCTCCCTCCAAGCATCTCTATCTCAGTTGTTTAACCACTGAGATATCATGGTTTGTTGTGGGTTTTTTTGGGCTGCAGATGTGTGCAGGTACGCACACATGCGCCACACAAGCATACTCAATTACAGATTGTGAAGGCTCTTCCTTGTATTTTAATCAGACATAATAATTACTGAAAATGAGGTTTTAGAATGCAGTTTTACAGCTGCAGTAGATAAGAAAATATTTTTAAAATATATTAAATTGCTATGGACTTTTTTATGCTCAGGCAAAACATTATTTGCTCCCATTGTTCACTCCTGTGCCCACATCTTAAGCGTCACTTCACTGTAGAACAAGCCACTCTATTTTATAATTAAGGAATTCTTTGAACTGAGAACAGAAGGAAGTCGAAAATTGAGCAAAAAGCACAAAACTGCAATTCCACTGAACATAAGAAGTCTGTGTCTAAATAATAATAGAGATTATTCCTATCAACTGGCCCACGGTGCCATACAGGTGGTAACAATTTTTACTAGAACACATTCCCTCTTACAGCTAATAACATAAACGGCATTTGTTCACTCATTCTTCCTTGCTTCTTGAAGGAAGAACACAAACAAGCTGTCAACGCTTCTCCTATTGTCTAAGCAGCAGAAAACCTCACACACAAAATATATGTTCATTATAATAAAACATAAGCTCATTGTAAGAATGCATAAGCTCCTTATAATAGTATAAGCTCATTACGATATATACCGTTCTTTCTAAGTATACAAAAGCCATCAGAGAACGCTTCTGAAAACAAACACATCCACATACGTGTACATGTATATACGAATGCTTATTTGCATGTACAGGACAGTGTTAAGTGACAAAGCTTGGCACTGGGTTAAAATGACAATTTTGCTTGAAATACAGGGAAAAAAAAAAAAAAGAAAAAAAGTATTTTAATATATTGATGCCCTCAGACATTAATAAGTGGTTTTTATTTATTTATTTATTGCAGGGGGATCATAAACTACCATCTATGTCCTAAGATTATCAAAATAGGAGATGCTTCCATTTGGTCTTCATATTTAAAACACTGTGCTTACCACTTCATAGCTGTAATGCTTACAGAGTGACATTCAGTTCAGCTACATTCTTCACAGCTGCATACTCACTCTCTATTAAACCTCTAATTTTCTATATCTAACATCCTCATCCGTACCAACATAAATCTTAAAAGCCACGATAAGGGAAAAAGAGAACAGCAAAGAAACACCTTTTCAAGGTCATTATGTCATTCCAGACTAATCTTTCAACCGAAGTGGACTCTTCTACAACAATCACAGCAATTCTGATCCTGCACATTCAATCTAGGATCTACCACAAAACTCTGTTAAAGAAACTGGAGCCTTATTAGAATACTAGCACACAGTCAAACAGACGAGAAGGACCCTGGAAAAAAAGACAGGCTCTCTGGGATGGCTTTCAGTTATATCGGGCTCCTCATTTAAGACAAAATGTATTTTGCACTGTTGTAACATTATGTGAATAGCCAAAATACTCTGTGCTATTCTCTTCTATATGGAAGTCAAAATCCAGCTACCTGAATCACCACGAATCAAACTAGCCAGAATAAAAATTATATACCTTTTGCCTTGATTTTGAAATTATTATTCATTTCTTAAAAATTATTTACATTCCAAATGATGCATGTATCTTGCAAAAAAATAAAAATAAAAATGCATTAGGAATGATTCTAATCATGTATTTCTTTGCTAATACAATAACTTACACAGTAAATACATAAACCACTACTTTTGAAGTATTTTTTTAATTCTAAAACCTAAATATTACTGAAACTGCTGCAGTAGAAAAAAGTTCAAATTTTGCTTCTTATGGGATAGGTTTTTGATGCGCATTTTTGCATCTGGTATCACACAAGACACAGTATGATACATTCACTGAAAGAAAATAAGTAAACAATTTTTAAAACACTTAGTTGAAGCCAGAGCAATGGTGGGTTATTTCAGGATCTGCTTGTCCTCAAACACGTGGCTACAGCTCCAAATTTCCACGCTCCCATGTTGAAACCAACGCAAATGAGAAACAGGCAAAATGTGAAGCAAAGTGCAAACAAGACATTTTTCCTCATATTAGTAAATTCAGAAGTTGATCAGATGGAAATAGGTTCTTTTCACATTGCTCGGCACCAAGATATTACAGAAATGTGAATAAAACAAATATAAATAAACAAAATAAACCTCTGATTAATCTTTAAAATATTTTTAAGTCATGTACTTCATTGCAAGAGGAAACGGAGACTCTGAATGCTCTACACTTGAGGCTTATTCTTTTATCACAGGAGTTCTTAGGAGGAATCATCCAAACACACAATATTAGAAGATGTCTAAGTACAAAATACATAAACAAACAGGGTAAGAATTTTACAACTTGTTCTGTACTTTATATATTATTGCATCTTGCCAAAATAAACAAATTGGTCAACTTTCAGACAGTAAAAGTGGAAGAAAAAAAAATATTAAAAGGGGTAAAATTATCAAAATATTACAAAACGTCTCTAGGGAAGTCTACTCCATCCATCCACCGACTGAAAAATAAGAAACATTTTGAATCTTCTGCAAAGGGTTGCTCACAAAGCTGTGCCAAAGCACACAATGCGTTCAACAGAGCGCAGCTCTGCCTGGGGTTTTTGAACTCCAGTAGATGGAGCAGTGGATCCACTCTTACGTTGACTGCAAATACGAGAAGGTGCTAGTCAGTGCTTTTTGCATTTCCCGTGGCCTTTGAGACAAATTTAGGACTTGAAATTATTTGTGATTTTTACCATTACCATAAATACATATCCACACAGAAAGCTAATAGATGCTTGTTCAACAAGTAACTATCACGTGTAGGCCTATACAAAGGCTCCCTTTATAAAATACTACCTCTTGACACTTTCTATAGAAATATTTCCTTCAGATGTTCTCCTTAAAGATACACCTCCTAGAAACATCAAACAAATATCCTCCAAACAAAGGAGAAAACTGTCAAATTCTAAATTGGAAGCTACTGCAAGCTAAAATTGTGGTAAACGCGGCCACATCAGGCTGGAGGATGGTCACTAGTGGGGTCCCTCAAGGCTCCATTTTAGGACCAGTCCTCCTCAATGTTTTTATAAACGATTTGGGTATAGGACTTGAAGGTGTTTTGAGCAAATTTGCCGACGACACCAAACTTGGAGGAGTTGTGGAGTCGGATAAGGGTGGATAGGCCTTGCAGAGAGCTCTGGACAGATCAGAGAACTGGGCGATCACCGACCCCATGAAGTTTCACAAGCAAGTGCCGGGTCCTGCACCTGGGACGGGGCAACCCTGGCTACACGCACAGACTGGTGACGAGACGCTGGAGAGCAGCCCCGCAGAGAGCGATCTGGGGGCTGCGGCTGACAGCGAGCCGACCATGAGCCAGCAGCCCTGGCAGCCAGGAGGGCCAACCCCACCCTGGGGTGCATCAAGCACGGCATCGTTAGTCGGTCAAGGGAATTGATTGTCCCGCTCTACTTTGCGCTGGTGCGGCCTCACCTCAAGCACTGTGTGCAGTTCTGGGCACCACAATACAAAAAGGACATGAAACTGCTGGAGAGTGTCCAAAGGACGGCTATAAAGATGGTGAAGGGCCTAGAGGGGAGGACATATGAGGAGCGTCTGAGGTCACTGGGCCTGTTCAGCCTGGGGAAGAGGAGGCTGAGGGGAGACCTCATCGCAGTCTACAACTTCCTCGCAAGGGGGAGTGGAGAGGCAGGTGCTGACCTATTCTCTGTAATCACCAGTGACAGGACCCACGGCAGTGGTGTCAAGCTGAGGCAGGGGAAATTTAGGCTTGACATCAGGAGGGGGTTCTTCACAGAGAGGGCGGTCACACCCTGGAACAGGCTCCCCAGGGACACTGTCACTGCACCAGGCCTGTCTGAATTTAAGACGCGTTTGGACTGTGCACTGAGTCACATGGTCTGACATTTTGGGTAGTCCTGTGTGGTGCCAGGAGTTGGACTTGATGATCCTTGTGGGTACCTTCCAACTCGGGATATTCTATGATTCTATTCTACGATTCTAACATAACAATAACTGAAAGGCCCCAGCCTTCGATCAAACCAGAACAGAAATACTCTTCTGCTCCCTGCTCCACAGCAGTGTGATTTTTAAGCTGAGCTCACAGTTAGAGGAGGGAGGTGATGCTTTTCTTTTTTTAATGCTGTTAATCAGGAATCAGAAATATGAAACATACACAGGACTATCATGTGAATGCTATGAACTGTGAATGTGCTCAATCGTCACAAGCTACCACAGGATAGGATGCAGGGGCCATACGACAGAGAAGTCAGTCTGCAGGAGCTACTTGGCTCCAGACTTGCACAGAGCAGACATTTCCCCCAGGTAATACCAATACATATATATATACACACCTGAAATAACTCCCAAATAAACAAATATGTGCAAAAAGAATATATTTAATTAGTGGTGAGTCAACAGAAGTCCATTGCAAAGTCCTGTCCTTGAACCCAACAGGTAACATCATAGCCTCATAGCCTGTGGCTCCCACCTGAATCAAGGAACTCCACATTTGGATCCTCAGCAGTTAAGCATTACTGCCTTCAAAACTATTCCAATTTTACCAATTTTATTCCAGTATTATTTGTTTCTCTAGTACATTTAAGACTTTTTTTTTTTTTAAATTTGTATAGCTTCCAGAAGTCAGAGTGAGAACCTGTACCCAAGGTGAACTTAAAAGCCTAAGAAAGCCATTAAAATACTTGTTTTACATTTAAAAGAAGCAAACTCTTATATATAAACCCCTGGAACTTTAGTCATCATCAAGGATAATGCAACTGGATTAAAATGGCCTCATTGAAAATACTAGCAGAGACAAATGCCTTTACAACAGAATACCTTCACAAGCTAAGAAAGGTCGGACTGTTGATATTGAAGCAAACTGTTTTTGCAAATGAAACGCTAACACGTAACAGCTCCACTTGCTTTTCTAAATAACACTTTCTCCTTTCTTTGTACATGTAACCCTTGTAGCATGTCACTGAGCTCAGTCATTTATTTGGCAGAACAGTGGCCACAGCTGTATTCTCTGTGTGTGATTTTATAAGCTACAATGATATTTGCTTAAAGTTTGGTTTTTCCTCAACAGTTATTTATAAGCAAAGAAAGACTAGCCAACACAGGGGGCTAAACCTCTGGAAAACTGCACACACGCACAACCCAACACACTGTTTCCTCTCTGTAGTGAAAGCTAAGTGAGTAAAAACAGCTTTTGTGTATCGGGGGGGGGGGGGGGGGAAAAAAAAAAAAAAAAAAAAAATACAGAATACAAGGGCTGAGAAGGCAAGGTTCTAGTGTTCTAGAGCCCACACCTATTTTTTCAAATGTGGTGGTGCTTTCAGGAAACAAGAGAGGAAGGAGTCAGACAAATTTGCAAGAAATAAAACCGAACACCCGCATCAACACCCCCTCCCCAGTGTTTCACCTATCCCACAATCAGACACAAGTAGGTCAGAAACGGGGCAAGGATCGTACCACAGTGAGGTAGCAGCCATACTTGTGTGACAGGTTTTTGGTGGGTTTGTCTGGAATGGAGCAGAAACTGCATTTCTCACCCTCACTTGTTATCTGGATGCTGGAGATGTGTACGGTGCATTTCTTACAAGTATCTGCTACTCACAATTATTTACGTAGTTTAATTAGAAACTATTACAATGGTAAATAACCTGGTCTGAATCTCAAAGACAATTTATTCTTGCTTTGTGATTCAAATGTCATGCCACCCACTCCTCCGTCTACTATTTCTTAAAGTGTTCAAATGGAAGTGAATTATGCACTTGTAACACGTGAAGTGGCCTTGCCTTGCATAGGTCCCTGAGTGCAAATGGAAATGTAATCATACCTAAACACATTTATTAATGCTGAGACACCTTTGCTGGGCACAGAAACAGCTGTCTGGTAACCAGACAGGATTCAACAGCACTAAACGACATCCTTCTTCCCTCCTCCCCCACACCCATGTGCTGATGGCACTATTTTTAGAATCTTGGGCAATGAAGACTTGAAGAAAAATAAGTGTTTGGACTTCACACCAAGTACTAGGATTTAGCCATAAACACAGGATATGTTCCTTTATAGATGGTGATTTTATTTTAAACCCTATAGATTAAGCCCCATTATTAACCTGTGCATACACAACACCCTGCTCCTCACTACGTGCAGTCTTTCCTTACTCTTATGCATGCTGAAATAATTACAACTATCTAAACAGGAAAAGCAACCAAGAAGGCATCAAGGACCTTCTTGTTCCTTCATGCAGGAAAACCAGGTGTAACGTGCCCACGAGAGCACTGACTAGTTCATGCATCAGCAAACGGCAGAGCTAGCGTTTCACTCGGCCCACAACATTAAAAGCGGGAGAGACTCCTTGCCAGCTCCTCGCTCTGCAATTGAAGTGGAACAGATCACTGCTGCATAAGCAAGTTGGTATTCTCACAAGGAAAATACAGGGAATAACACGACCCTACTCGATACCCCCACTGCGCTGTTCTTTCATGGCATAAAATCTGCCAGTAGCATGAAGCAAAGTGCCAATGCTGGCTACCGCTCCCAGAGGCATTTAAAGGCCTTCTATCTGCTCCCCCATGAAACAACGTAAAATATTCTGCTGGCTCACAAGACATCATCAGAGTCTTTAAAGCACGATCCAGTTGATTGGCACAGCCACTAGTGATTTCAAGGTCTGCTTTAATGTGTTCCTTCCAAAATCTCTTTCAATGCATTACAAATTCGTATCTCTTGCCACCTTCAAGCAACCATCTCACAACTGCCTTAGCTCTCTGTGGACCCATTAGGATCAAGTGTATTTTGTCCATGTTCTCCCTTGTCTATTCCTCTTATCTTCCAGAATCACAACTTCATTGTCATCAGCAAATATCGTAACTGTTTCTTACGCTTAAGCTTCCTGTATTTTTTCTAGTCTGGCTATTTGCCGTCTCAAGAGCTGCCTGCTTCTGCTGTGTATATGGCAACCATAGTGACAGCAAGAGCTACGGTCATTTATTACCTGTCACTGGGTGAATGTGTGACCTTAGCTGCATTAAAAAGAAACAAATCCTCATCTGCTGTAAATTCATGGGGCTCCGCTGAAGTGAATCATGCTGATTTAAACCATTCGGCCTCTCCTCCGTATAAGCCTTGGTCACCCCACCGCTAATATTTCCTTAACTCTTGCAAAAGCAATCCTTGGACATGTATGACATAATCACCTGTAGTACACAGATTCCCAGTTTAACTGAATCAAAGCAGGGTGGTTTTTTTTTTTTTTTTTTTTTTTTTTTTTGTCTCTCTCTTTTTCATGTTGACAAAGTGCAAAAAGCCTTTTATACCTCAATGGGCTATAATGACATAAATTGACAAATCCCCTACAAATTCATCGTGCAGTTCTGACCACTCAGATATATGTGCTCCATTCCCACTTTTCCCTAAGTGTCTGTTAAAACCAATACTAAGACAGAAGGATCCATAGCCCACCTTACACCCTTACAGGAAAAAGGACTGGGTGGTAAGAACTCTGCCAGGAGGTCCAGATAAATTGAAGGATTTTAAAAAGTAAAAATAAATCAATGTGGTTAATAGTATTCATAAAAGCAAATCATGATGGCCTTGCCTAACGTGATACAGACTAATTTATAGATCAGTCTTTGATTAACAATAAGGTAATTGTTGTACATCACTGTAGCAGCTGTTGACTATGTTACCATGAAATAATATATCATTAACAGCAACAGGAGAGAAAATGCTCTTTTCCAAATTCCCCTAAATTCAACAGAACAACAATTCCCATGCTGTCCCTTGTAAGAAGATGAACTGAAAATCCTCAGACAATCCTCCGAAAATCCACAGCTTGATGACTTCTAGTGAAAGGAACTGCACAATTCCTGCTCCCTGCAGGCTTTAGCAGACATAAGATGTGCGCCTCATGGGGCTGAATATTAAATACATTAATAATTTCCACCTCCAGTATTGTGTAATTTTAGCTGCAAACTAATTGCTTTGGTTTCTTTATACGTTAATGTACTCCACTGGACATCACTTTTGTAAGAATATATTTGTGCAAATAAATCACACTATATTTAGAAATAAATCATATTTATCATGATGACTACATGACTATGAAGACTTTGATGAATCTTAGCAAAGACTCAGGGAATTCCACTTTTTCTTTATTGAAATAATAATAATAATAATATATTAGATGTATTAGACTCATTTTACTAAAATAAACCGAAAGAAAGGAAAACTCCAGATGAAAATTCTCACAATTATTGAATATATTCATATCCTCTAATTCTGGCTGAGTTGTTAATCAGTTGTTTTAAGTTGAAAACACAGTGGACGCTATTTCTAGGGCAGTGAGTCTCTTTAAGGACTGTTCAGTGATCTTCTCTGTGACCAGGGGCCCTGTGGAACCCCATCCTTCTCATCTAAAATGAGAATCATACTGAACTATCACACGGGCATTTTAGTTTTGTCCTGTAAAAGCAAACTGAGACAGCTAGATGAAAGGCTGTAGTAAAGTCTTGTTGCATTATCAGAGAATTACGACACATTATACCAGAAACAATCTTTATTGAAGTTATTCACACCAACATAACACCTTACAAACTCGTGACAATTCTAGTAGTTAGCACTGTATGAAACAAAGGAGAAGTGACCTACCCACAACTACAGTCAAAGCAAGATTTAGCGCTCAGGTTAGCGTTGTATTGAGATAAAGTGAAGGAGATGAGATGCGGTGGAAAACAACCCTTACAGAAGAATAACACGGAAGGGCAAATACTGCTTATAACAAGGGAGATTGTTTCCAGAAAAAGAAAGCAGTATGGCGGCTGCTATGAACAAATGACAGTTTAGTCTCAGACAGATGCTTGAGTATCAAAAAAAGTGAATAAAATAGGCTCCCAATGGATAAAACCAGTGTAGGTGTTCAATTAATCATCTTTTATAATAGCCTTTTTTTTCTAAAGCTTATCGCCTCACAGTATTGTCTCTCTCAATTGAGATCTGTTATCTGAACCTTCTTCTGCTACCACTTTTGAACAGTTTTGAACAATCATCCCCAAAACTGATCAGATCCTGAGACAGTTAACCATTAAGGTAACACTTCTACTGGATGTTCCTGGATGTCTCTGCTGTGCCTTGTCATCTTCAACCAAAATAAAGCTGTACAGCTTGAAAACATCTATCATCAGACTCCATCATAAATAATGTCTTCTAAGTTTGGATCATTTACTTCCCGTTAGCATCAAATGTAACTCTCAAAGCTAGCACGGTCTTCTGACCAATCAGGTATACTTGTGATGGCATTTTCATAAAAAGCCAAAGTTTCAATTCAGCCCTTGCAGTCTAATCAAAAATTTAACTTCTTACCAGGGAACTGGACAGGAAGACAAAGAGCAGAGGTGACTACACGAGGGCTACAAGTCTGGCAGGAAGAGCAATGCCTGTTTCTTTACAGCATGTCCCTTTGCATCTTAAAAATACAGATCTGTGACCTGCCTTTCCTCTCCAACCACTTTCAACGTACAAGAAGTTTGAACTGAGCCCAAAGGCTGCTGAGCAAGGAAAGAAATGAGGACAGAAGTCATCTCCCACATCAAGTTCAAGTGGGCTATTGCACTGGGGACCGACCTCAAGGCTAGGGAATACAGAGAATGGGGAAGATAGCATCCAACGGGACAGATTGCCAGTGAAATACAGGAATGCTGGGAAACTCAAGGAAGAAATTTAACTCTCCTCTCGACCTACAGAGAATGGAAATGGATAAAAGGGACAACTACGAGAAAAAGCAGCTGGAAAATACAAGAAAAGTGTACAGCAGATATAAAGATAGAAGAAATTTTTAAAATGGTGATAAAACAAAGAACAGGAAGAGTCCGCAGACCATCCTGACTTCCTTTTTTTTTTTTTTTTCAATTCCACAGAAAGCTATCATGTAGAACTCTTTACTTATACTTACTGTTTAACAGCAGTACCTCAGAGCCAGTTAAATCCAATGGTACTAACAAAAAGGACCTTCTGCACAAGTGTGTACAGTTCCATCCTTGTGCTAGCTCACAGATGCTAACTAATTCAATTCAACAAAGCACTTAAGCACATGCTTGACTTGAAGAATAATCTCATTCCTATTCAGTAAAACACTTAAAAGCACATACTTAACTTTCAAAACATGAGTGGTCCCATTGACTTCAATGGGACATAAGCACAATGCTGAATGCTTTACCGGATCAGTGAACACGGATATAATTTACCCCCCCTTCACTGGATGAGTTGGACATCCTGTATCTTGCATTTCATAATAAAAGGCAAAATATTTAACACAAACTTTAAAGGTTAAATTTGCTATATGATAACTGTACACCAAATTGCCCTACTCTGAATGCTTTTCAGGGGAAAAGCTGTAACGAGTTCTCAGCGTATTTTATACAGTTAGAACAAATGAATCTATTATTTTCTTAAATTTATGCACAAGCTTAATTGCTATGCAAACACAACTATGAAGATCTAAGAAATGTAAAAACAAGATACCATGTGATTCTCAGTTCCAAAAAATCAGAGACATAAAAGCAGCTTTCACACATTTGTGTGTGAACACAAAACTCCGACTAAAAGCCAGCTAAATGCAGTAGATCTCTGTGCTTTCATGAGGTTCTGAAACACATTTTGCAATGCATAAAAGGTGTCAAAAATCAAGCTTGGGTATTTTCCAATTACATCAATTGCTCTTAATAAGTAAACAGTTTGTACACTAATTTTTTAACACTATGCTTGCAGGTGAAAAATGGATTCAGAGGCACATATTACTGCATTTTTGTGTAAATACTCCTGAAATACTGACATACATCACTGTCATCTAGCTCTATACAAGATGGAAGATTCTGTTGATTTGGGACAAATGAGATAAGTAGTTTTGTATATGCTTTTACACAAGCATGCTTTGGCTGATTTATTAGCATTGTTTAGTCTGAAGAAAACTTGGAGGGGATGGAATATATTAGCAAACAGGAGGATAAATTCAGAAAATGAAACTGTATGATTTCATTTACTATGTTGGCTCTCACAACTGAGTCACTACAAGCCCAGTTAGAAGATCTGAACAGCTTTAAGTATCAGTCCATGATAGTGTCTATTCATGTCTTACTTAATCACATCTGAGCTCTAAAATATTAAATAGCAGTGATGCTTCCATAATTTCAAAGCAACCTACAAATACTAGAAAGTGTGCTATGAATACAGTTGTGAAGTCTCTTAGCTGTTGTGAAAACAGCTGACCAAGAGCCATCCATTCTTCCACGGCCTTCAAGTGAACGGAAAATCAAACTACCACTCCCAGCAGTAAATATTAATGCTTTTGTGCCTTGCATTAAACCTGCTAGTATTTCCCAGTAAAAGGGCTTGCTTTTACACGTGCAAGAATTCTACCTTATTCTTCTTGTGCGTACGTGGTTTAAATTGGAAAATATCAGTCAGAAAGCTTTGTTGCACCTGAAAATGAAGCCAAGTGATTCTGTCCAGTTCCCTGAGCCGCCGAGGAATGTGGAAAGGGGCGCAAGTGACAGCACAGTTGACTGTGCACAAAGACTGCTAGAATAACTGCATGCAAAGCAAAACACCTGGTAGACTAGCGTTAAACCTGAATTCCACGTGACTCACAAAGGTGTCCACGAACGGATTTGAAGACCTGCAGCTTTGGGAAAGTTCTTTAATAAGCAAGGAAAAAATAGAAATGAGCTGGGCCTTCCTATATGTTAGCACAACACGTGAACGTATTCCCAAAGCAGAGTACATTTACGTTTGAATACAAAAAGCAGCTGCAGATCTCCATGTATGCTAGTTTCCATTCATTAGTTTTTATGGACTCTGTCATCTTTTTGCTTGTGACATAATGAAGCTTGCAAACTGGCACAAACCAGCAAGTTAAAAATCAGAACGGGGACTCTTAAGCTATTGTTATCACCAGCTTCAGTGGATAAGCAGTTACTACCTGAAACAAGTATACTTGTTTAACAGTTTCTCTCTTTCCGTATTTGCAGCTTTCCCTGTACCTTCCAAAGCTTAGTTTCCAAAAATGGAATGTGTTCTTTGGTTATCCTTCTTCAGAGAAAAAAAGAAGACCAAATCTTCAGCTCAAAATACTCTACTACTTACTAATACACAATGTTTTGTTAGAAGATGTAAGCTGCAACCACAACTTAAGAGAATAAAATAATGTCACCTAAATTCCAACAACAGAAGTCAGGGCAAGCAATCTTTCTGTGAAAGCATGAAGCAACCTTGTAAATGCAAGTTTAGTACACTTCTTGGCTGTTCTTGTGCAGATCCGCCTAACGGCATAAACAAGAAATAGACGGCACGAATCACAAACGTGAGCCAACAGTGTGCCCAGGTGGCCAAGAAGGCCAATGGCATCCTGGCCTGCATGTTGTGGCCAGCAGGATGAGGGAAGTGATTGTCCCCTTGTACTCAGTACTGGTAGGACTACGTCTCTAGTACCGTGCTCAGTTCTGGGACCCGCACCACAACACTACTGAGTTGTTGGAATGCCTTCAGAGAACAGCTGGTGAAGTGACTACAAAACAAGGCTGAGGAAACTGGGACTGTTCAGTGTTGAGGAAAGGAGTCTGAGGGTAGACCTCATCACTCTCTACCTCAAACAAGATTGCAGCGAGGAGAGCGTCGGTCTCTTTTCTCAGGTGACAAGTTGTCATCAAGGACCCAAGGAAACAGCCTCAAGATGCACCAGGGGAGGTTTAGACTGGCTAGTAGGGAGAACTTATTCACAGAACATGGCGGATACGCATTGGGACGGGTTGCCCACGGAAGTGGTGGAGTCATCCTCCCTGGGAGGGTTAAGAGACATGTAGGTGTAGTGCTGGGTAGGACCCGGTAGTCTTAGGTGATGGTTGGACATTATAATATCAGAGATCTTTTCCAAACTAGATGATTCTATGATTCAGGAGCAAGCAAATACACGGTCTCATCTCGATGGTGAGTATATTGGTACTTAGCCTAGGAGCTCTCATTAGTCCTAACCATCAACTACATCTCAGACACTAAGCAATTGCTCTGCACTTCTACATCACACATTTAAATAACTTGCTTGAAGACTCTCTTTGCATCCTGTAAAAACTGGATGTAAAAAAAAAAAAAAAAAAAAAGGAATTTTTTTTCTCATCACCTATAATTCATATAAGGATTTATTACGTGTCTGGAAGGAAAGTCTTTGACAAAGAAATAGCAAGCTATGGCCTGTGAGGCCAAAGCACGGGCCACAAAAGAATACTGAAGGTCCCTCTGCACCAAACCATGAGCTAACGAGTCCTCCCAAAGGAAGAAAGGTGCTACATGCAAGGGCACTGAAATCACAGAATCATAAGGCTGGAAAGACCTCTAACACCATCAGTTCCAACCGTTAACCTAGGCATAGGTCCAGGGGTCCCGGCAACGCCCCTGCACTGGTACAGCTCCTCCTCGCTGAGCATTTGGGAGCACAGCCCCCTGCCCCCAGGGCTCCTGCCCAGGCCCCAGTGGCGAGGCAGACCCGCAGCACGGGGATGGCCGTGGGAGCGGCCAGCTGAGAAATTCGGCTCCCCGGGCCCTGTCCCCCTGCCCAGACCTTCCCCTCTTGCCCCACGAAGGCCTTGTGACATCACAGGGCCATCGGTGACAGCACTGCGGGGCTGCTGGCACCATCCCTCACTCAGCGCGCAGGCAGCGGTGCTGCTGGTGACTGGCTGAGCTCAGGACAGGGTGACGGCCAGAGATCAGGCCCTCCGAAGGAGCCCAAAATGCTCAGCTCGGGGCTCTCCCTCCTCTTCCTGCTCTGCATGGCCTCTCTGCTCCCCGGCAGCCTTGGCTGTTCCAGCCGGCCCTCCTGGGCCACACTAGTGTGGGACTTGGCTCCTGAGGACCTCGAGCACCAGGGCATGGGCACGGGGAGCCAGTGCTCCTACCTGCCCGACCTGCTGGACCAGCTGTGGGCGTCCCTGGATGTGCAGGATGCAGCTTTTGCACCCATGGAGGTGCTCTACAGGAGCAGCCCAGCCCTGTGCCTGCTCAGTGGAGTTTTACTTCTGGGGATTTGCATATGGAGGAAATCCAGGAGGTGCCAGACAGAGGTGAGTGACGGAGGTCAGGCAGGCCAGGCAGTGCCAGGTTGCTGGGACGGCCAGGCCTTGGACCTTGGGTCAGTAACGGCTAGGACAGGGAGTAACAGCCCATGTGGCCATGAAGGACCCTGTAGGACCCTAAGGTGTCCTGGGTCTTCCCTGGACCTCTTCCCACCCCTGGGAGGCAGAGGTGGGTCTCATCCTCCAAAGAGGAAACAGACAAGGTGACGCAGCGGGAGAAAAATATGGAGCCTGCCTGAGGCTTTCTTTGCCCATCGTGCTGCCTGGAGCAGCCCAGCAGGACCCAAAGTTCTCAAGGAACAGCCAAGCCCAGCTGCAGATGTCCCTAGCCCCCCAAGGCCCATGTCCCTTTCATCATGCCCCCTTTGGCCTCTTGTTTCCAGGGGATAAGCAAGACGCCCTTAGCTTCCTCATGGACATGCTGCCACTGCCGGTACTCCTGCGACAGCTATGAGGTGCTATGCCAGATGGAAGGAAACATCGTCCTGATGCAGAGGCACCTCAGAGAACTTCTCCTCCACCACCCAAAAGCTGGCAAGACCCAGAGAGCCAGAAAGAAAAGAGAGGTGGAAGACATGGAAGAGGAGGAGAGCATTTTCTCTAGCTGCTTAGACAGCCACGGCTCCCAAGAGGCTCTGGGAAGGAACTGGGGGGGTTTGCTCCCCAGCGAATAATATGTGTGAAACAAAACAAAGGAGGTTGTGTGTATTGTCTTCATCCACCCCTGGTACACATGTCCCCTGGGAAAGCGGGAGAAGAGAAGGAAAAAGAACAAGAGAGGTAATCTGAAGTGGGGAGCCATCGCTCACCGCCTCCCAGAAGCAGACCCATGGCCAGCCAGTGTCTGAGCAATGGCTACTCTCTAAGGCCAAACCCATAGGTTTTGCTTCCCAGTAGGACGTTCCACAGTGCTCACTTTGAATCAGCTGTCCTAGCTACACCCTCCCTCCAATGTGAGCTGCCCCCTCCCAGGCCTTCTCGTGGTGCCTGTTTGTCTCAAGTCATATCCAAAACAGCAGCATGGGGGTTGCGCTAGAGAAAGTCACCTCCCTCCGAGACAGGCCCAGGATAATTTCCACTGCCTGCACCTTGCTCAGGTCCTATGCTACCCAATGCATCCTCAGACACCACCCCTCCTCTCCATCCTTTGCTATTTACACAGCCATCTTTCACTTTGTCTATGGGCCATCCCCACCACAGAGCCCCATCACATGTCCATTCCAACAGCCCCCCCCTCCTTTTCTGAGTGATCACCATAGGAGGCGGC
>NC_048896.1:26023506-26029976 GCF_011077185.1 Oxyura jamaicensis | reverse complement strand
GGGGGGGCTGTTGGTTTGGGTCACTGGGTGCCAGAAACAGCTCAGCTTGGGTTTGCCAGCTGCCATGTGCCTGGATCTTTACGAGGCCCGTCCTCCCTTGGTCCACGTGGCTCCTGCTGTATTGTTTCTTCTGTCGTACAATTACAGCCTCCAGCCACAGCCCATCACTCAGATCATTGGTTATCTTATCCCCAGGGTGAAATTCCCTCAGGGTACACACCGCAGTTCCCCACTGTCCTGCAGGAGCCATCAGGTGCACCCAAGTCCTTGAACAAAAGCAGTCCAAAAAGTGGGTTGGCCTTCTCCCCACAGGGGAGCAACGGCACTTTTCTTTCCCAGCCTGTTGCCTCCAACACTACGGGGACCTCATCTCCTTCCATGATACATACGAAGGTCTTCTGAAAAAGAAATAGCAAGCTATGGCCTGTGAGGCCAAAGCATGGGCCACAAAGGGACACTGGAGGTCCCTCTGCACCAAGGCACGAGCTAACGAGTCCTCCCAAAGAAAGAAAGGTGCTCCAAGAAGAGGCACAGAAATCACAGAATCATAAGGCTGGAAAGGACCTCTAACACCATCAGTTCCAACCATTAACCTTGTACTGCCAAGTCTACCACTAAATCATGTGGCTAAACTCCACATCTACGTATCATTGAAATATCTCAGGGATGGCATCACAACTTCCCTCACAGGACTTGCTCTCTAGACCCTTTACCAGCTTCACAGCCCTTCTTCGGATGTGTTCCAGCACCTCAATGTCTTTATTGCAGTGAGGGGCCCAAACACGGGTTGAGGTGCAACCAAGAGCCAGAGCCGAGTACAGGGGGACAATCACTCCCCTGGGCCTGCTGGCTACACTACTTCTGATACAAGCCAACAAGCTGTTGGTCTTCTTGGCCATCTGCCCAAAGAGCCAGCACACTGCTGTCTGATACTCAGCTGGCTGCCGACCAACATCCCCAGGTCCTTTTCTGACAGGCCGCTTTGCAGCCCTCTTCCCACAGTTACATGGGGGTGCTGTGCTCCCAGTGCAGGACCCTGCACTTGGCCTTGTTGAACCTCATACACTTGGCCTCGGCCCATCCAGCCAGCCTATCCAGATCCCTCTGCAGAGCCTTCCTACGTAGCCTCAAGCGTGTGGATACTCCCACAGAAGTCCTCTCATCGAGCATGTGTAGTTTCCCAAGGGAAAGAAAGATTCACCGGTGTTTTAGAATGGTATAAAGCTATCTGACATCACCACAAGGAAAGCTACATACTGAATAGTGAAGGAAGGTGTGAAGAAGAAAGCAGTCACCAGTCTACCACCAAATTTAACCACTGTGCAACACATTAAAGCCAAAAGACTTTCATTAGCAAACAGTGTGCCCCAGCAAGTTACAGATTTTGAGTTTATATCAAAAAATGGAGAAGGATAGGGAATGAAAACTTCTTCCATTTAATAAAAAATATTTGTGTCATCTCTATGCAATATTGACATGTATGAGAATGAGTGAATATATTTAAAATGTTAATATATATAAAATGTTATTTACTGCAGAATAAATAAAAGTTCCAATTATAAGATGAAGTTCTTTCATTATTATAGGAGGAAAATAAACTTGATAAACAAAAGCAAGGCAAATTGAACTAACACAGCACCTTTAACTTCCCTCTACGTTTCTGGTTCAGGGTTCTCCAAAGTAAAAGCATGAAACGAGGAGTACTGCATCAGCAGCAGTTCAAGCACCATCACAAAAATGAGACCTCTCCTCTACTGCATGTGAACAACATTATTCCTACAATTAGTCCCACAGAGTAAAGCAAGGCTGCTTTCCCATGTAAAGTTAAACACACATCCAAATGCCTGCAGAGACCAACATAAAATTTTGCCAGTTCTTACTAGTTCCATTGCCCAAACACGTCCTTTGTTCCTCTCACCCTGCTATTCATGCCTCTTCGTTCACATAAAATGCACCTTTGTCCTCAGCCACAGTCTCAGGTGTTACAATTAACTATCTGTCTTTGCCATTCTAAGTATTACTACAAACCAAAGCAGGGATTTACAGAATCACAGAATTTCTAGGTTGGAAGAGACCTCAAGATCATCGAGTCCAACCTCTAACCTAACACTAACAGTCCCCACTAAACCATATCCCTAAGCTCTACATCTAAACGTCTTTTGAAGACTTCCAGGGATGGTGACTCCACCACCTCCCTGGGCAGCCTGTTCCAATGCCTCACAACCCTTTCAGTAAAGAAGTTCTTCCTAACATCTAACCTAAAACTCCCCTGGCGCAACTTTAGCCCATTCCCCCTCGTCCTGTCACCAGGCACGTGGGAGAACAGGCCAACCCCCACCTCTCTACAGCCTCCTTTAAGGTATCTGTAGAGAGCGATAAGGTCGCCCCTGAGCCTCCTCTTCTCCAGGCTGAATAAGCCCAGCTCCGTCAGCCGCTCCTCGTAGGACTTGTTCTCCAGGCCCCTCACCAGCTTCGTCGCCCTTCTTTGGACCCGCTCAAGCACCCCGATGTCCTTCTTGTAGCGAGGGGCCCAAAACTGAACGCAGTACTTGAGGTGCGGCCTCACCAGAGCCGAGTACAGGGGGACGGTCGCCTCCCCGAACCTGCTGGCCACACTATTTCTGATACAAGCCAGGATGCCGTTGGCCTTCTTGGAAAGGAAACCATCCTTGGATGGTTTCCTTCCAAGGATGGCCTCCTTGGATTTAGGAAACCATCCCTTTAAAAATTAACTTTCCATTGCAGGCAAGGAAAGATTTCCCCACTCAAAGACAGGGGTGCAGGAACCCAGTTAACAAGAGGAGAGACTAGGAGAGAAGTACAGAGAGGTAGATGCTAATAAGACCAAAGTAGGGTTGGGGTTTGAGACTCCCTGCTCTCTGACCAAGAATAAACTGGGCAGAATCCCATATGGATGTGACCCATCAGGTCAGCATGAAGCCTACAACATTTTTATTTTTTACACTTATTTTCTTATCATAATTCTATTTCCAAGATGACTATTTTGAGTTACAGTTGGTTTGAGAGAAAACACCATTACTTAAAGACAGTTGTTACAAACAGTAAAATGGTTACCTCCTCTTCTCTTCAGGCCACCATCTGAAAGTAATCCAATATAATTTCATACCCACTGGCCAAAAGAGTGACTTTTTTCAAGTAAAATTGATACACCTGTAATAGATGCACATATGGGACTTCAAGGCCAACCAAAGGATTCTGGAAGTAAAGGGATTTTGAGTTTAGGAAGGTATTTCAAACCAGTAAAAAGGTTTTAAGATTAGGCGTGTCATACTTCTAGGGTAGCTGGTTGTCTTCCAATCTGAACCCTACGAGCTTCATCTTTTAATACAAGGAAGGTGATTTAATCCTAGAAGAAAAAGCATAGAAGAAAAACATATGTTTTCCAAAGCCATAGCTACCTGACTGTCCTGGAAAAACAGGTAGTACAGTGAAAGTCAAATTAACAAATGTCTTTAGCAGATAGAAAAGTTAAAGACAGATATGCTGAACGCCAAAATTAATGACTGTCTTCCTGGTGAAAAAAAATATCCACACCTCACCACCAGAACCACAAGGCATACTCTGCGAAAGTACAGAATAGTGATGCAATTAATTCAGTCTTACACAGTTTGATCACTCATCCAGATATGACCAAGAAATACAAATGAACAGTGGGAGGATTTTTTGCTTGCATTTTATTCTCACAGGACACTACAGTACTACAGTGGCTGGATAAGCTAAAATCATGATGTAAGAAAGATCTATTAAAAATTTGTCCACATACAAAAAAAACAAACATGCCATTTGTTTCCATTCATGGCACTTCTGATAACTTTATGAACATCAAAAATTAAGTATTCAGTGTTGACTGGTCTCAGATCAACAACAGAGAGATCAAACATCTACAGACTGCAGAATTTCTAAGGAAATACTTGACAATTATAGTTTGGCTTAAGCAGAAAGGAGAAGAAGACACAAATGGACATCTAATCCCCTGTAAATAAAAAGTGTAGAAAGAGACCATAACACATTGTATGGAAGATATCCAAGTTTGACATTTGACAAAACTACGACAGAAAGTTCAGCGGTTAAAAGTATTGAATAGAAAGAGATAACTTTTGCCTTTTCTTACAGATTTGGCATTGTTTTCAAAAACTTAAGAATCAAAGCCCCATAAAATTACATGCCTCTCTAACAGAGGGCTATATAAGAAAGTCGTAAGATAATTTTCCACTGAAGGAAGGTTTATAAGCAACATGCACATTTCCATAGAAATGAGGCTAAACCGGGAAAAAGGATGTTAATTAATACATTTCTCAGGAGGATATAAAGGCTAACATAGTATTCACAACAAACAGTACAGGAAAACTAGGCTGGAACAATTTTAACTGATTTTTTTTTTTTAATCTATCTTCTAAGACTTGTCAACTCCTTCCCACAGCAATGCTTATTCTAGCGGAATTTAATTTAGATTGTATCCTTCAGACTACTCCAGGGTTGAGAAGATCCATCAAAACTTGCAGTGGAAATCAGGCCATTTCCCCTGCTTCCATTATTTGTGTCCTATTCTGACATAATTTATACCTGCCTTCCACCTACGCAGCATTCAGTGGTGTTAGGAAGCAAGCAACACCCACCAGCAGAGAAAACTGGAATTAAATAAAATTCCTTTTATTAACGAAACATATAGTACTCAAAAGGCGTAAAGCTGCTGAAGAGACACTGTCATTCAGCACTACCTCCAAGGTGGTACCTTCTCAAAGGGCAGGGCAGACGCTGTGCCCCTAGGCAGCTCCCCATCAGCTCTGCAGCTGTGGCTGTCTTGGCAGGAACATTCTCCTTCAAGACGCTTGTGGTCTTCCCCCAGCATCCCTAGGGTGCCTTGTGCCATCCTGGGAAAGTCACCTAGTCTTTCTAGCATTCAGGTGGCTAATCCTTTCAGGGTTATTGAAAAGATTTAATGCAGTGTCCACGTAAGAGCTCTAAAATTGTCAAGTGGCAAACCCTTTGGAAATACCACGTCTGCACAGCAAATAGTGAGGACAAACAGTAACAAACAGAAAATCTGCCTTACGCGTGGAGCACAAATCAATTAGGAATTATTTTGGTATTATCCCAAATCCTCAAGTGGGAAGGTTCTGTTGTTAATTGTCAGACTGTACATCTGCTGTTTTCTGAGAACATATGGTACAATTTTAACAGGAATTGCTGACTAAGGAAATACAGCACTATTTAAATAATAAAGCATAGCATGAGAAGAACTTGCACTGTTCACCTTCTTGCACTAACCACACAAAAGTTGCTGTAGCATTGAGTATCATAGTTTGAGCACATGCTTGCACTGCCATGTTTCCAGTGTTCACGTTGTCCTTGTGTTTTTTCCCCTTCTGAATGCGTAGCTATGGCCCTAACTCATTCAACAGACCAAACAGCATAGGAAAATCTTTCTCTCTCTGGGTTAAGTGGCAATAACAGGCTAACCTCCAGAGAAAATAAATAGGTTCAGAATTATCTTTGTTTTGATATAAAAAAAAAATAAAAAATAAACTCTGGGTTACAGCATCAGGCTTACAATCTGTGCTGAACGTCTGTACTAAACTGCAAGCAAAATATGCCCATCAAAAGCCTGCGCGTGCTAGTGTAGTAAGTAATATGAGACGTGTGAATACATGTAAATGATTTCATATATCCTCGAACCTCTTACTGCTACTCCCCCCAACTCCAGTCCTCTACCACTACCCATTCTTCAGCGTGTAAGACACTCCTATGTTTGTATGAGCAGATGAATCATCTAATTTAACACAAAAGCGAGTGCACGTATTGTATGCTATGGATTAGTCCTACTGTGTTTGCTCTGCTTTTAACATACAAAAAGGGATATTTGGCGTCTTACTGCTCCTTTTACAACGGCTTCTGTTTTCTACATTCTTTCAAATGGATTACAAAACATACATCTCCCTCTTATTCAGCTTTGACAGAGGAGCAGTCTGAATTTGCCAAGCACAGTAGTTCAACGCTCCACAACTTTTCGATGAGGAAGTCATTAGCGGGTCAAAGTTCAGATGCTGGGGTGACTGCCTGAAATTATTTTAATTCTTATACAGATACATAGGCACACACATGGCACTTTCACATACCTGCCTATGCTGGATTTGAGGAAATCATGCAAGAAAATATTTGCAATATTCAGGCCAATAGGTTATATTAAATGCTATCGTCTCTTCTTGATCCACCGTGACTCCAACTTTAAGAATCTCCTTTTGTATTGAGTACCTGAAGAAAGCTGGAAGCAAATAAGCAGACACACCTATAAAATGGAGAAGGCAGCCAACTACTCAGACTTTAAACTTTGCCCAGGAAGATGGCTTATTATAAAACAAGGAACAAAATGCACAGGAATTTCAGGAGCATAGGAAGTACCACGGGAAGTGAGGTTTAGTAAGAAGGTTACGAAAAACAGAGGTGGAGTC
>NC_048896.1:26003466-26023406 GCF_011077185.1 Oxyura jamaicensis | reverse complement strand
TTTGTAGCTGATTTTAAGCTATTACCTATCTGCATTTGCTATACATGCAACTCAGTTGCTGTATTCCAGAAGAACTGAAGTTATATGGCAACAGCAAATCCTGAGGTGCTAAACCTAGCCCTGATCAGCAATTCGTACATCATCTGCAATTGCTTAAGTTGCTGTGGAACGATAAAATGTTATTTGAAAGAGATCAGGCTCTGCTTTTATTACTCTCTGCTCTCAAGACTCCTGCTCTGACCTTCCTCAGCTCAGGCCAGTTTATGCTGTGTGAAGTTTTCAAGCTGGGGACAGCAGTAGAAGCTGCTCCTGGTGTGGCCCTGACCCTTGTCCACCCGTTGCGGCATGACTGGGAACCTGCTCCAGAATGTCTCCCCAGCTTCAGACCGTTAACACCTGAAAGAACCATCACAGGTTCTTCAATGAATAGCCAAAGTGACTAACAGTGCCATGAGGAATGTGTCCAGGTGATGGATAACTCAATGTTAGCAGCTCTTACTACTAAGAGAGATGTTCCAGAGCCCCAGCCATCTTTGTAGCCCTCCACTGGACTCTCTCCAGCAACTCCATGTCCCTGTTGTACTGGGAAGCCCAGAAATGGACACAGGGCTCCAGGTGTGGACTCACCAGGGCTGAATAGAGCTGAAGGATCACCACTCAACCTCTCAGCCAAAAAAGGCAACACTAATGAGAGATAGGAAGACTTGTAGGGTTAGCCAGGAATACTTACTTAAGCCATTCCCACATTTATGAACGGGCTATACAGGAATACAATACCAAACAGGAAGCATTAAATTAGTCTCCTTCTTTGAGGGAGGGAGAATTACTCGAGAGAAGTAAAATCCCTCCAACAAGCTCCTCTTCTGATGACTTCTCATCATTCCAATTAAAATGCATGGGAAATGCCAACTGGAGAGTGTAACATATTAGGCTATAATTTACTAATTTGGGCAGTAAGAAGCCAAACTGACCTCTACTTCCAAGGATAGAGGCATTCCTGCTACGGGGAAGGAAGAATATTCATTGTGCTGACAAACATGTAAGTGCAAGAGGCCAGATGCAGTGAGGGCACAACGGTACGAATAGCTACAACACCCCCAAGAAATGATGGCCACAGCTGTGCCACAGGAAGGTAACATGGACATCAACTGAAACGACAGCATCAGCCCGGAAGGATTCAGCACAATGGTCCTATGAAATCTCAGCCACGAGCACAGCCCACAACTCACAACCAGAGCCACCTGAGGCACAACAAGGTATGTAAAAATGCAGTGTGCTACTCAGACCACTTTTTGCAAAGACGGATTAATTAATGCCAATTATACCTTGCTTGCCCACCTACCCAAATCATACACAGTAAAATGTGCTATTATATCACTTCCATTTCCAAATCAGGAGCAGCTTTGTTCGTGTTCACACTTCATAAGTTCAACCACACTGAACTCTATCTGAAACACAGATGTTAATTATGCAATAGTTCTTTTTTATTATTACCTAAAAAACAATATAATACACCAACATCCTTTGACATCCCCCACAGTAGCACGTGTTATTGTAATAGTGGCTATGACTGCCAGCATACTCAGGATTGAGTCAGAGACCTCAAAAACGAGAAGAATTACAGAATTTTTACAGCAAAACCTTTGGCTGAAGTCTGCACTGGTGAGGCCAGGCAGAAACACAGTTCTTCCACAAGTGGAACCAAGAACCCACTGCCCACATACACTCACTGGAGGTAATTCCCCATTATCTGCCTCGCTCAGAGGCCCCTCAGCCCAAAATCTCTCTAACCTGCTTGTACCAAATATTCTAGACACAACTTGGACCAACATCAGCGATTGGATATGTTCCATTGCAAGGGGTAGGCTGGCATCCCCCCTAAGAAGGTAAAGAGAGTCAAAAGCAAAACAGACAGTAAATGAATCAAAGTTGCCAAGGTTTTGTTTAGCTCAGAGATTAGCATCACATTTAGTAGCAAGCACTCTTGAAAGCTGGTACCGTGCTGAAGTCAGAGCTGTGACTATATGCACGATTTGCCTCACCAAAGAAATTGCCACTGCCAGTCCCTGAGTGCTGAAAATAAGACTCCTTTGCTCTTTAAAGCAGTGATCTGAGCACTGCAGTAAGAAAGGGGAAGAAAGTGCAGGCCAAAAAGGTGAAAAGCCAAGGCAGGAAGCATGGAAAGCAGAAAGAGGTAAGAATAAAGGTGGGGGGGGGGAGGAAATCGAAAAGATGAGATAAGAGAAGGAACATATAATTATCCTTATCAACTGAAGATTAATCATTTTTGCCATTTTTCTTCCAGTTTTATTTCAGCCTTCTCCTCTATCATAGATAAGCAAAAGAAAATAAGCAACTCAGAACAGAATGCAATAAAAAAATAATCTGAAATCTGAATCCATTAAGTTCAAAAAGGAAGATGTGACAGCCAGACTGGTTTCATAGCTCAAGAGCCTTCCCATGCTCATGGATCACCACTGACATCTCACGATGAGCACTTTAAAACAACTGGAATATGTTAGCTAATGCTGAAATTGCTGAAAGAAATTGAAGAAGACCTACCCTTGTGTTTTTCTTGCTATGATCTGAGTTTTGACACGCCGCATTGCCACCATTAAGTGGCAAAAGTAGTAGGTTTCTTTAACATCTTTGTTTAATGCTGGTGTTATTCGTAAGATGGACATGGTACCCACAACCCCCCAACAGCCATTGATACCTGACAAACATAGGAAGAGGACAAAAACCGTGCGGCAGTTGACAGTACGCGGTTTTATGGCAGGGCAGAGCTTTTACCTACATACCTCCATCTGAACTGTAACTTTGGTGATATCAGTATCAAAGCTCTCGAAATGACTGACTGCTATCAAATCGAACAGTGCAGGTGCACACACTCCCTAGCACCTAAAAAAAAAAATCAATACCGTTATTTAGTTTAGTAACAATGAGCTGCATGCAGTGCTCCTAGGCTAGACTCTCAGGGTAAACGTGGCTTTCTCACTGGTTTTTACAGAGCGTAAAAATGCTTGCAAGTCAAAGGCAGCATACTGATGCCTCAGATGTCGTTCTTCAGCGGGTGTTTCAATGACTTCACCTGGAGGACCAGCTGTCTAGGAGAATGCAAGCCTAAGGCTCCCAGCCTCAAATCTCTGCTAAGTGTTTTTTTAATCGCTCCCCACTCCAAACGAGTATTAACAGGAAATGATGTCCAGTAGCATCAAAAACAGATTTATTTTTACAACGAAGTAAAAAAGAGTTTGTATTATTACAGCCGTATTTATGAAACCACCTGAAAAAAACAAACATCCAAAAAAAAAAACCAAAACCACATGCTTCCTCCACTTCTAAGATAGTCAAAGAAAAAGAACTGTTTCAGTTAATTCTTGACGTCTTGTAATTAAGAATATATATATATATATATAATTTTGCTCATTCTTTACAAATGGTGTAATGCTAACTAAATCCCCATAACTAATAAATATCAAATGAAACTCATTTTTGGAATATTTGTAACGCCTTTTTTTTTTTTCCCTCCACTTAAAAATACATCCCTTGCAAAATAAAACCAAAATCTATTTTATCCAAGACCATTTATCCAAAAGGGGTCTCGTAATGTCACAAAACAATGCTCAAAGCACAGTGTATGTCTCAGTAGCACTGAAGTGATCAATCCAGTTGGCTGAACAGCCATCAGAAAAGCCATTATAAAAAGATTAGCTCCTGGAAGACACATACAAACACTATTCTGACTGTTACCTCAGATGGTCTCTTCACTACACAAAATGATTCTTAAAAATCTGTTTTTTTTTTTTCATCCCATATTTGAAATATGTTTTAAAAATCCTAGACAAACGCTTGTTTTGGCGATCTCTTCTTTTATGCTTCCTGCTCCAAAAGCCCTGTTGCGGATGATGCTGATATTTAAGGATCAACTATATAAATTGTCAGAGAGACAGTGCCAAGGTTTCATCCCTAACCCAAAATGAAGTCTTTTTAGTAACAATGAAATACAATAGGCAGCAATCACCTCTAATTATTCACGTGTGCTTTTAAGTGCTAGAGAACCCAAACCCAATAAAATGACTGGCTTGGCATTATTGGGTATTGTACTGGCAAAGCGTTGACGATCTGGCAAAGGAAGGACGAATATCAGGTGGTTGTTAGAGACTGAGAATACCTGCGGCCCTATGGTAATGAGCGCAACCCAGTGCCCGCTTCTGGATGGCAGCATACCTGGGAAAGGATTTTGTTCCCCAGCTGAGCTTTTCAGACACACGATGCCAGTTAAAGGCTCTTGCTCTCATCAAGTCCAATTTCATTAACTATTTTCTACACTCTGAAGTAAGTTAGAAAAAATCTTGGTCTATCACACAGCAGAAGGAAAAATGAACACGTTGCAAAATTAGGGTGACCACAGCGCCATGACGGCTTCTCCACTATGAATAACTAAAGTACCACTGCTTAAAAGTAAAGTTTATTTTAAAGAGCTTTCTAACAACAAAGAAAAAAAAGAACTACCATTTTTACTTTTACCTGGCTTATTATTCCCCAGTTGCCTAGAACTGCACGAGCTTTTACCCGGTCTAAGAAGAAAACGTTATTTTTCTTGCAAAGAAGCAGACAGCTAGAGCTGTGTTAAGACATGCTTCCAGCAGCAGGACATCAGCCAAGATGATGGGAAAGTGATGTTAAAGGTATTAGCTGACGTTCAGTGGGAACAGCAGATGCCAGATGTCCTTGGAAGGCATTATACTGAATCCCCACTCAGAAAGGGATTTTTGAGAGTCTGGATCTGACAGCTGACACAGCAGCTTAACCAACTTAGGTGCTATCTTATTATTAAAGGTTTTACTAGAATCACTGTAATTAAGGGACTGTCAGCATTTCCATTGTGAGTTCTTTTTCATGGTTTAATAGCCTGAGCTGTAAAATCTGCTTTGGGATGGGACTGTACGTCTGGGTGTGAATGTCTGTTTTAGTACAAGTGAGAAAGTGCCTGGGTTCTTCCCCCTTTCTCAAAATATAATCAATTATATTGCTTAAAGGTGTCTGAAAGCACTCCAAAAGGCAGCCCTTATAACAACAAGGCAGCACTTTCAACGTTCTTAAACTCAGCCAACATGAATGCCTTACTGTGGTTCAGTGGGCATAACGCAGACAAGAGATTTATGAGATGTGGACTCAGCTCCTGCCTGTGGACTCTCTTGTGACTTCAGGCAGGTAACTTAATGTCCCTGTGCTTTGCCTTCCCTGTCTCTGGAAGGGAGGTAATTGGCATAACGATCTACACGTGAAATGCACTCTCTAAAACCTGGGGAATATGCTGGGTAACTGACAAGTCCTCTCGAAACATAATGTATGACTGTTGGCCCTTGCACAACTGCAAGCTCTGCAATGCTTCACATACACATGGATGCTATGCATACAATAAATCAGGCCACCTATGGGCATTGAATGTCAGCTTAATAAACGCACCTGTTCCACACAGCCAGTGAGAGGGCTACCAGCACACTTTGAACATCCTGATTACACCCAGATGTTGGAGGCTTAACCTCAGGAGTCTAGAAAGCTTCACGTGCATATTACAACTTGTTACTACCCAGATCGCTCTACCAGGAAGCATTTCTAAGCTGTTTAATCAAATCAAAACACATGAATGAGGCTTTTGTTTGTCCCAGGATTTTCAGGGTTACTACTTCTGGTGTTACCTTTTGCCACCTCCCTATGTACACCTGATCAGGAATCTGTGGTATGAACGTGGATCTTTTTAAATCCTGGAGAACATTTTGCTTCTCAGAAACAGAATCCATGAAAGGAAACATGGAAAGGAAAAAAAATGACAGCGGAACAACCCTTGGAAGAAGCACTATTAGAAAAATTGCCCTCCTTTCAAAATTCTGAACAAATTAATTCTTCTAGGCAGTATTTATAGGTATACTTCTTCCCTGAGGGGCTTTTAAATAGAAGGATTCACCAAGAGCCTTGTAGCTACAGTTATGCTTATTAACAGATCTCAGAGCAGCCTGGGAACAGAAACATTACAGTTAAATTCTGTTTTCTATGCTTAACTTGATTCACCGTCAGTGAGGACTGTGGTATAACTGTCCAGGCCGTAATATGGACCAGCACAAAGAACCATTTTATCTACATAGGGAAGGCAAGCTTTGGGCTTTAATCCTCTGATACTACATTCACAATCACTTAATACTTGCAATGCGTCTTTTCTAAGAGTAAAACAGTATCCTTCCAGATAAAAAAAAGAGTTCTGATTGAATAAATGAGTGATGGGCTTCCAAAGTTTTTGTAAAGAGGGAGCTCTGCAAAGTACCTAAGGCACAAGTGAAATGTCAGTTGAGATCGGAAGATGTAAATAGTTGCAACTCATTTTTCATCATGCCAGTACCACTTAACAAGGTAGCCATTGTTCTTTTCATCTCAAGTGAGAACAATATCTAGCTTCAATATACAGCTTCAGGAACCAGAAAATAAATAAATAAATAAATGCCTTTGAGTCCATACTAGAGTTGCATTAGTCCTTCAAATAAACTCAAACAAAGAGATTGTTTTGCTCAATAGGTGTAAAGATCAAAAACCACATCCAAGTATACCTTTCTACCATGTGAAAGGATTTGAATCTCAAAATTCTTGGTACTCCTCACAGGCCTGGAGTCACAGGAGGCAGAGAGAGGATCTATCAGTTGTTAAAACAGTTTTGGATACTTTCATACATAAAACATCCCTGTATTTCTTTTCACCTCTTTCTTGTAAGAAAGAAAAACTTAAAAGCAAATAAATTAAATTAAAAAATCTCAACTAAGCTACTGTTTGCAACAAAAATCTACCATTCACTTACGTATTTTATTCAGTAGAGATCAGCTAGAAACTAAATCCATGGTGGACTTTGTTTTTAAAAAAAACCACGTTGAATTGTATAGTTATCAAGGCAGAATTAATACGATCATATCTGTCTCTGCTGAAAAAGCTGAAGGTCTCTCCCCTGTTCCCTTTCAACTCAAATGACAAATATTTCAATCAGGTCTTCTTGATGTTAATATATACCACTCAGTACCACTCAATCACTACATGATGAAAAACCCTGCCCTAATCATGAACTATACTGCACAACATTGGTGACCATTAGCTTGTTTAAGCCTCTTTAGCACTTTTACCCAACCATACTAGAAAACCTGGAAATGCTGAAACTTTCAGGATCAAATCCATTCATTTTGTCAAAAGCAGGAGTCAAATTTCAACTGCGTGCAAGCGGCTGTATGTAGATGCGCTAAGTTAAACTTACTTCTCATTCAGCAAAGCACACTCAATTTTCCAGTATTTTCTTTCTTCTCCAAACTCAGAAAAAGCTCATTGAATCTTGTTTGAGGAGTGCAAAGTTCAGACAGTTCATTTAGTCCGTTACTAACATCAGTAGTAAATTACAGCTGTAGCTCGAATGAAGGCAGTGTGTACTGCCTGGCCTCTTCTTTTCCATAAGCAAATAAAATACAAGAGCTCTATCTCCGCCAAATCAATATCAATCAAGAAAAAAACATATTGGAAAAGAAAGCTAATTTAGTGTGTATTTTACCGGGGGGAAAAAAAAAAGTCTATTTTTATGTGAAAGAAAATAAACCAATTGTTTGCAGAATGAATTGTCTGTAATTGTCATTAGTCAACAGTTATTTTTATGCTGCATCTCTCTCTCCTTAATGCTAATAAGTAGCTGTGTATTCTGAATATTTATAAAAGTGGTAACTACTCAGTTGGTCTAAAGAAGCCAGCTTCCTGAAGCAAAATCTTGCCCTACTTCAAATTAGAAGAATCTACATCAAAGCTGTACTGTAAATACTGTCATATAATACTCATCCATCTCAAAAAATCGTGTAAAAAAAATAATAAAACCATGTTCAAACTCCGTGGCCTTACCTATATTTCTCTTAAGCAAGCTGTCTGTCATACGAGTTACTACAGGATTTAGAAGACCAGGACAGTCTATGAAGAAATAAATGAGTAGTTTGAATATGAAACAAAATGTAATGAAAAAAGTCCATAGAAGCGAACTTTTAAATTTAAATGCTACTCAAAAAAAGAATAAAAAGAAGAAGGGTATTACAAGAATTACATTGCTAAATTTCTGGTCCACTCCAATTAGAGTCAATTTGTTTTTTTTCTTTGGATGAAAAATAGTATGTCTTAGAGGTTGAAGTTCTGCTAACTGTAATCCCTTTCAGGCCACCCTAAAGCAAACAAGTTAACAACTATTCCTCCACCTTTCAGCTCCAGCCATTCCAAACATGTTTTGGGGTGCTGCCAGACAGGAGGACTGTAGAAATTAAAGAGTAACCTTTAGAAGCACAGTCATCAATCACAAGTTAGTGAGCAAAAATAGCAGAGGTAGCAGGGAAGGTTGTAGCCAAAAATCCTACAACGACCCGCAGGAAAAAGAAGAGGCTTGAGGAAGACAGGGGGAAAAAAGATAATGATAAATGGGAATAAATTTCTAAGATGAAAGTGAACAGGCACAGAGGATAATCAGGAACATTAGAAGAGACAAACACTATGGCATTTGAGAGAGAAAAACAGTCTTACTGCTAATAGAAATGCAGAGACAGAATTTTGTTTTCCCTCACTTTATTTTTGGACATTCAGTTATCTCCCATCCTGCTTCTTTCAGCTGCCCATGCGCAGATCCTAACACTTAAATGGAGCTCAAATTAAGCTGAACAGTGCACCGCATCTGTACAGATGAGACCAAAGAAATCCCAACCGACTTCCTAAAATCCACATCAATTTGATCCATTTTAGAGCACAGAAGTCATTAGTAAGAGACTGCATTAGAACATGATGTAAACGGCATAACCTCACTCCTCAGCTCCGTATCATCCACAGCCTCCTTGTTCACCTGCCGTGTACTCCCAGGCTTTCTCCTTCCCTCCAGCATCCTCACAGCACAATAACTGCCTGCCATTCCTATGCCCTTACATTCCATGTGGTCTTCTGATCAACATCTTTTTAATCAATTGCTTCACTGTAAAGGGTATAGCTCGTTAAAGTAAAAGCAGATCAAGTAAAATGCTTTTTTATGAGTTGTCGACTGTTTAGTGGGGAAAACAAGAAGCACTATTTCCCCTTGCTGAAGGCCAGTGAGATTTCACTCATTCCCTGTGTAGCCCTCCCTACCTCTTCCCCCTTGCTTCTCACGCAGCATTTTCCCCAGCTAACTAGTGCAGTTATCCTCCGTACATAACCAAGCTGGTAAGAGGTGGTGACATCTGGTCAGAAAGGTCTTGGGTCAGGGCAGAGCCATTGGCTAGGTTACCATAACCTTCGATGAAGGGGACTCCGATTCAGGACAGGGAAAACCTGGGCTGCCTCTTTCTGCCAGGAACCACGCCGAGGGAATCTGAGCCAAGGCAGTGCCCCACAGACCAGGTCCAAAAATCAAAACAAAACAAATTGGCTTAGTGTCTCAATGAAACAATTATAAAATGAAATTAACTTTAATTAAATTAATTTTCAGACCTCAGACTTTGTTTTAGTACATCAATACAGCTCCCACTGCTGTCAAAGATTAAGATATTAAGATATCTAGAAGCCAAAGATCAATTATTTGTTGAAAGCCTCACCTGTGTAACAACACATTGGGCTTTTTTGTTTGGCTCTTTGAAAGAAGCATATTCTACATTAACCAAAAGCAATTAGACAGACACATATGTTGCACAAAACCATTGAGAAGTGTAAGCAACACTGCTTCAACAAATATTAACAAAAAACAATTCCGCTTACTTCTTCAATCCTAGCAATCCCCTTAGCTAATTCTTTAAAATACATAAAGCTTGATATTTAATATGTAAGCATTGTCAGCTTTCATCAAAATACATTCAATTTTCTATAGCTACTAAGCACACAGTAAAAGCAAAATAGCATCTCTACCACGTGGGCTTGACATCCTTTTTCCTGCAGAGACGCTTTTCTGAAAGAGAGCAAAAAATCTCAAATACAACTAAGTGGGAAGGACCATGTAACATTTTTATATGCAGTTATACTTTTTGAAGTCAACAGGCTCCAATACACAGAGTGACAGTCCTTAATTTAACAGAAAATAAATCACAAGTCTAGATTCATGAGTAAATAGAATGATACTTAGTTTAACAAAACTGCGTGTGCTGAACACATTTAAGAACAGAAAAGAATCCTTGCCCTTTTCCATTTTTCAATACAAAGAACCACCTGCTGTAGATGCATCCATGAAGATAATTCGAATGAATTATGGCACTAATGCAAGTTAAAACAATAGAAGAGCCTGGTACCAGGAGGATTGCAGCTCAAGCATGTACAAATTCCCGTTCCTACCTTGCCAAGCTGTAAGTAAATTTAGTATTGAAATATATCTTCATATTCATCCAGCAAATCTTGCACAAAAACTACTGAAATCAGGAACTGGGTTTGCAGATTTGGACTCCCTACAAGGCTCCTAATGCAAAAAAATAAAGACCTGACTGGGAGGCTCTGTGGATCACCAGCTGTCACCCATCCAAAAATCAAGTCACATATATCAGCTAATACATGAACGCAAACCTACTCTGAAGAGCTTTCACTTCTGGCTAAAAGTATAATAAATAAGAGATCACTAGAACTGAGATTCACACCCCCAGTTCAGAAATCACCACATTTCTACAGTTGGACAACGGTTTTTAATCTTGGAGATTTTGTTTTTCTGAACTTGTACGGCAACTGCAGCTTTAAGACGCAATATGACTGCTTGTAGCAGAAGCACAAATCATCTCCTTCGTTGATATACATACAAAAGCTTGAAACAAAGATTTTTTAAAACAGCCTTATGTATTTTCTGCTCAGTGGTAAGTACATCGCTTTAATACATAAGTAAAGGAGCCACTTCAGTGTTTTCTTTTAGTGATCAACATAAGAACCATTCTCATACTAAAAACACGATGTTAAGACTTTTGCCTGCCCATTTGTAGGAATTTTTACAAATTCTTCCAAAACATAGTTTCTCCATGTCCTGTACCATTCATACATCCAGAAAATAAATAAATAAATAAACAAAAAGTTCTTCTCGGTATTAGTCTGGAATCTGTGATAAGGTACAAACAAGAGACTCTGAGTATCAATTATCAATTAATTTTATCATAACACAGTAAAACGTAGCTGCCTTTCCAAGAGAAAGCATCTCCAGGAATGAGGTGAGAGGTAGCAATAAAAAGCAATGAATGTTGTCACCAGCACACTCCCTGTATGCTCTGAGAATGCAATTAGAATGGTTTCAACATACAATAGGTCTGAACTATTGAACTGTAATTAGCAAAAACCCTTTTTCAAATGTGCTGTATGGACAGAAAAAAGGTACAGGATGCATACCAGATTTACAAATGGACGGTGCTTAGTAAAGTACTAAATTAACTGGAAAAATGCATGAGCTAACTCAAGAGCGTGTTTACGAAGTGTTAAATACATTTTATACAACTTCACTGAGCTGTTAAAACCGAGTCCTCAAAGGAAGAAATGGGAATGCTACCTGGCAGCAGCACTTCAGCCACACAGCAGAACCCTGACGTGCTTGGCAGTGCCCTCTAAAAGAACAAACACATGGGCCAGACAATCCCCCAGCTCTCAAAAAGGGAAATTCCCGTTCCACCGAACTTCCCTGTGCTGTAATCTTTTGCAGAAGTTCAGCCAACGGGAGGGTTTTTAAAGATCAGCGTTTAGGAGTTCAGCTTCATCGGGAAGTGCAGAGGGACTCAGATCAACACCTGGACCAGGGGGCACGGCCTGCATCCTCATCAGTTTATTCTGCTTTGCTGGTACACCAACATATTCTGTGTCAGCTGGAAATTCCTCATGGCTGTCTATCACACTGCTGCCTAGACATGCTGCTTTCCAGTAAGAAAGCTTGAGTCATTAAGCGTGTGCCTCAATAACAATCAAAAAAGTAACGAAATAGTGGCTGCACACCAAAACTAGTAGTGTAAGTCCATTCATTGCTTGCAGTATTAAGAGAAATACATGAATTATTTTCTCCTTCCCCCCTCCAAAATATTTTCTAAGAGCAGAAACAAAATCCAATGTTTATTCTCCTTTTTTGGTTTGTTTGTTTTCAGGCCTGCCAACTCCCCCAGCGAACAGCTGCAAGTCACTTCAACCCCTTCGGCCACTGCAAGTGGACTCTGGTTTCCTCTCCCACCTCATCCCTTTCTTGCCACCATGGCTGCTCTGAGAGCAGGGAATAAACCGAATCAGAGAACGTAACAGGTTGAAAACTAACTAGAAAAAAGCAAAGCAAGTTTCCCACAAGCTACGGTAAGGAACAGCCACCCAACGTAAATGCCTGGAACGAAGATAAGGGCAGGATCATCCCTCCGGTGGCAGCGTGGACACCCTGAATTTCGGTATACGTAGTCATGACTACAGCATTTAAGAATGCCCAGCACTCAAAACTACAGTGTCAGTGTACTGTCTGCTCATAATTTTGCTCAGTTTAATTTTAAAACACGTCGCAAGTGATTTATTCATCTTCGCCCTGTAGGAGATGACTTAAATATGGCTTTGTCTGAGGCGCTAAGGACCAATGTTATTTGCTGCTCATTTGCTAGGCTTATGAAAAGCCCTTTCCTTCCTTGAGACTTGCCTTGACAAAAAACTGTTTTAACAAAATGAGTAACGCTGGTGTTAGAAATAACCAGTGTGCACTGTGGCTGAAAAGCTGCTTACTACTTCCACAACTGTAAGGCTAAGGCAAACAACATTCATTCACCTATTTTGCTCCAGAGAATGCCAAAGACATGCAAAACTATATGCTAATATATGGATATATCACATTCAGTCCAGGAAACACCTGTGTGAGTGTATGTAAGGGAACTCTACCATTTCCGCAGAGTTTCAGACAACTTACTCCTTCCTTCCTTTCAGGGCGAATGGCTAAAATTTGTTCTCCTGTGAGATGAGTAAAGGATAACATTGGAACCTTAATACGTTTCCAAATTTTTGCAGGAAGCTTTTGTACTACTCCACCGTCTTTTTCCTGTAAGCACAAGGCTACACAAAGGCCTCTCCCTTCTTCCCGTGTGTTCTGCAGCAGAGAAATTTTGCCAAGTAATCTGTGCTGCTTTGCAAACTGAACTTCTGCACACACGGAAGGCTGCCCCGTCCCCCCTAACTGCATTGCAGAAAAAATAACCTGCATCAAGCAGCAGTCAAGAGAACAACTACAGAGCAGTCTTGACTGCCTCAAGATACTTATCCCCCTAGCATTAAGGAGCAATGCGTGAGGATGGGATACTTACCATAAGCCTTCCAGACTTTAGGGATGAACACAGAAAAAAAAAAAATCTGTATTTTCTAAGCCTAACTTCACGACTCCCTTCTGTGCTCCCTCTACAGAGAAGGAATAAAGAACTTCCCATAGTAGTATTGCTCCCAGGATTTGAAGCTAAGATGTGTGTGGCATTTAAGGCTTTGATGTCCTTTCATAGAAGAAGAAAATACCTGGGAAGATAATAGGAAAATTAAATCCTCTATCGCATTTAATTTTAAATTGCCCGTGCCATTCATTTCTAAGGGCTTAAAACAGCAATTCCCGTTAGTCAGCATGGATAAACAAACAGTCTGATTACTTGATACATGTCAGGTTTCCAAAACAATCACCTTTGTGCTCCGGGGGAAATCAGCTCTCTAAAGAAAAAAGGAACACTACAAAGAAAAAAAAGCCGTCTTTCTGTTATCTATGTTCTCGATATTAATCTCCATTTTTTGACCCATTTTCATCCCTTCTTTTCCAATTTCTACTGCACTGTGATAGCAGATGCATTTATTTGCTGGACCTGAGTCTAAAGCACAAACGAAGGCTATTTTCCTGCAGGCCATTTGCCAGAGAAAGTCACAGGCCAAAAACCATGCCCTGGCTGAAGCTTTGGTTCCCCCAGGCTCATGCTGAGTATAGTAGAAAGATGGCACAAGATGTGTTTCAAACTGAGATGTCTGGAAGCTTTTATAACGTTGGAAATATGGTTAAAATGCTCCAAAAATTGAAGGAATATATTCTGAGGATACGTCCTTCTCTTTCTGTAGTATCTACTCAGCTGTTAGAAAACCTCCCTACACCTGTACACAATCTGAAAGGCTCATCAGTATACGCATGTTTCCACTTACTCTTTTGATTACTCCCCCCACACACCCAGCATTTCCAATAAATCAGAACAACAGAACCAAAACTCCAAGTCTTATGATCAGCTCTTAAATGCCTTTTTTTTAAAAACAAACAAACAAACAAACAAACATGTTTTCAATGCCTTTTTCCCCCCATTTCTATTCTAGATCAACATTTCTAAGGCTTCTACTGCAATTGCTTAAAGAAAAAACCTCACAAAGATTCTACAACATTCTTTTCTTTCTTAAAAATGCTCTTAGCATTTTTTTTTTTAAAAAAAAAATCAAAGGTATTTCGTTAATAACTAGTGTGAATATGAATTAACAACACAGGATTCCCACCGATCGTCGATCTGCTATGCATTAGAAAGATGCCGCTGAGAGAAGAGGCTTCTGTTGAATGGTCCTTTCATAGCACGTGCTAACAGCACAAGCTCACCTGCATGCAAAGAAATAAGCTAGGGGCATCAGTTCAGCTTATACCTGCCACTCAATAGCTGACAGATGGTGCCAGCTACAAGCTGATGCTCACAAGACTTGAAAAATAAATAAGTAAATAAATGAAATATAAACCAAATCCAGTCTCAACTGTACAAGCAGCTTTGTTCAAAACACTGAATTTCATTCTGGAAGCAATACAGCCTATTATCATAAGTGGACAATACTCCAAAAGCTGTACCTACTGTAACAGTGCCTTTAATTTTAATGTTCAGCATTCACGTTCTCTTTCTGAAGGAAGAAGGTTACTGGCTCCATGTTATGCCCATCAGGAGGGTATTTTTTGTAAAGCTGGAAACAGAGCTGGTTTAAGCCCACCAATGTCTTACACGGAACTGGAGGCGCTTGCTTTCAAATGCATACCTCCAAATTGTATCAAGGCATTTCAGTGGAAAAATATATATATATTGTAGGGGTGCTTGAGGAGCATGGTGCTTCCACCGACTGGTTAGGAAATCTCTATCATTAGCTACACTTGGTCAATCCCCACATGTCACTGCACTGTACCAAACAGAACTGACACCATTTGATGCTAATGCTTCTTGAGGGGGAAAGAATCCCGCAAAGAAATGGGTTTGAAGTTACAGGGCAATGAACTGACAACATCTAACACAAGCTGAGCTCTGCAGGAGAAATGTTTGACAATTACCTTGCTAGCATCTCTGTCCTTTGTAAACCAGGACCCTAGCTTTCTCTTACCTATGTGCTGAAACACACAGCAGCTAGCTAAACAGCAAGAGCTGAAGCTGCCTTTTATTGATTCTGCACCATTTCACCATTGCATATCTGTGTTCAGGCTGCATTTTAAATACGTATTTGATGTAACATGCACATCTTTATGATTGATTTGGACCACTAAACAAAAAGCTCGAAGGTCACGATGTGAGATTCGGTTTTCACTTGTTATTATCTTAAGAAGCCGAGAGGCTGAGAAAATGCATTTGAAGAAAAGGCAACTTAATTTAATAGACACAGCTTTAAACTAAATGAATACAAGAAAAATAACCCAGAAATAGGTCCCAGTAAAAGGATTACAAATCACTCTGAATTGCATTTTAAGAGTCCTCTCAATCTCAATACCGGCTACATATGCTTACAGATGTGATCTGACATGCCACTTCAAGGAGGGGACGGATGCCCTCAGGGTACAAACATCCACCCTGAGCATAATTCAGGCTTATCAGAATGTAGCTATCGCTCTGTGAAAGTCTGATACTTCACCACACTGAGAACATGATTATAGAAGGTGAGTTCAGCTGCTTGTCCATCGCTAGTAAAGGCCCTATATACACAGTGGTAAAAAACAAACAAAAACAAAAAACTAGGACAAGATCAATCAACAACTAAGTTTAATTAACCTGCCATTCGTCTACCTGTACTACTGCACAGTAATAGTAGACTGGATGTATTCTTAACTGACATCCAATCTGTACCAAAATCAAAATATTACACACTGCGTTGAGAATAACCACACAGTCCTTCCAGTGACTATGAGAAGTCGAGGGTAAGATCCAAGAAAGCTTTTACATAACTTTCTCCCTATTTTATTCAAAGTTTCCCAAGCATCTCTAGCACGTATTTAATATTTCTGAGCAAATACATCTTCACTGAGTGCAATACACATATAACACCTTGAATTTTACACTTGCAAACGCTGTATGTGTGTGAGTAAGCCCAAGAGACTCCAGTTAGTGTTGTCACTCCCTGTTCTGGCTTCATGTGTTGGTATAAAATCAGCAGCAGTCTATACAATTGAATTTTATATGGACCGACTGGTTTCGCAAATAATGAACAGAATATTCCACAGACATGGGGTGAAAATTTCAGTTTACATTTAATCAAAGCAATGCCCTTCAAAGACAAAATGTTCTGATTTGCAGAAATACCCGTTCCTGACAAAATGCTGGTGTTTTACATTTGAAGACAGTAAAGGTCGGCTAATCTGCCTTCACTTTTATGAAAAAAAATCTGTTTTTCATTTCAACCTAAAATAATTGTTTGTCAAGTAACAAATGAAAGCACCCATAAAACTACTTGTGAAAAAAAAAATATCTCCACTAATGGCAGAGAAAAATGCTTAAGCGTGACACTGTGTATTATCAGCAGGTAAGCTTCAAGCAGGTCACTATTAGCCTGATAATCCAATTCAGACAGCTTTGTGAACTCCTTTTTTTACGACCACATAAGCAGCAGCGCACAGAAAGCAAGGCAGCTGAGGCTCACTGCTGAAGTGAAGCCAAGCGAAGGCTGAGCCGTGCTGGAAGGCGCACTGCTGCTTCATCACTGAGCACCGACGGCCCCATGCAGCCACACGCCCGAGCTGCAGCGCTCTCCAGCCAGCCCAGAGCATACTCCGCTCATCACCAAGCTGCTGTCCTAGCACCCAGGCCCTTTTCTAGCACTGTACACCTTGCTTTGTTGGTGAAAACTAATTCAGAGAGGGAGCAATCAAAGCAGAGGCTAACTACAGATGTACAACGTTCTCACTTCTTAGTGAGCAGCTTCCTTACTTTCAATTAGTTACTAATTTTACAGATTTGTGCTTCTGGCAATATGACAGCTCCTCAAATCAGTCATTCAGGCAGTATTTTTTTTTTTTTTTTATCTCCAGATATATGTATGTATGATCTTCTGAAGGAACGAAGCCTTAGAAGTCCATGGAGCCCACTAACTTACCTTCATGGAAATTACTCTGTGAAAATGTTATTTATGTTTGCCTCTATTCTGAACCCAAACATTCACAGGAAAGAGTTATAGCGCATTAAAATATTTCTCTATTTTATGTCCCTTCTGACAAGCCACACTTGTCAACTGAATGTAGTAGTCTGATTAATGTGTGTGATTTTACTTTCATTATGGGGTTATAAAGAGATGTAGCTCCATATTTCAAACAGGCCACGTATCCTTCCAAACATTTTCTCATTCAATACTGTTGTCCAATCTCAGCCAAAACATCTCTGGCCACACTGCTACTCTCCACAGCATGTTTCTTTTTGCATGGAAACAACACCTGCTGTTTGATTAAGAGCTACCGCAAGAGAAAGGGGCATCAGACAGTTCAAATACTGTTGATTTGGGAGAGATTTTTTAATAGTTCTTATTTCATTTGAAAATCATGGAGGCAAGGAGTTGCAAAAATGCATTTTGAGATTTCAGTATGTTTTATTTTCAGTTTAGCGAGCAATTGTTTTGTTTAACCCAGATAATTGGATCAAGATGCGTACATGCTTGAGTAACTGTGTGATCTGACTGCAGGAGCCCTTAGGCTCACTACCCCAGCCCAGCTTTCTCACCATTGCTTCCTATCGTGCTGCAGGTTCCTTGCACTAGGAGCTTTCTCCTTCGTGCTTGTCCTTTAGGAAATGCAGAAGAACAACATGGAATAAAGCAGCAGCAAATGCCAACACTAAGATGACCTGCTTGATTTTTTTTTATTTGTTAAAAAAAGTCCCCTTAACTTGGAAACGATTGACTGAAAAACAGATGAAAATAAATAGAGGCGGGGTCCTTGAGGAAGTGAACACCTTGGCCCTGATCCAACAAAGCACTTAGCTAATGATTAACTTCAAGCGCTCCAAGTGATCCTAGGAAATTCTCAACTCCAAAAAAAAAAAAAAAAAAAACCTGCTTAACCCTCAGTCTGCTTGCAGTTATTCTTGCAACTGTCCACCAACGCTGCTGGTCAATATCGGAGAATAAAGCATTATTACTCCTACAGCTGTGATGTCACCATGTTGATGGGTAAGTAAATCAGACCAAGTCCAACACTTGTACACACATCCTTAAAGCCCGGACACTAGACATTTTTTTTCCCTCAAGTCAGTCATCTAATGATTACTGTACACAAAATCAATAGCATGTGTAATTTTTTTTTTTCAAAAATTCTGACCATCTCTCCCTCTCAATTTCAAAACTTCCAAAATAGAAATACGTGGATCATAAATAGCATTAAGGTAGCTTTTTTTGTTTTGTTGTTGTTGGTTTGTTTTTGTCTCCCTCGTCATAATGAATATTGCTAACTACCTAGCACACTACTGGGTATCTTGAGGGTACCAGGAAATACTCCAGAAACTCCCTGAAGCATCCAGGAGGGGATTAGACTCTGAAATGTGACCCCTTTGGACACACCAAGTTCAGCGTGCATTAAGCTAACCACCTGCCTTTTAACAGAAGGAAACATAAAAAAAAATACCAACACACACTAAATCGGAAAGAAGTAAATCTATACTCACCATTTTACCAAAATGCAACAAAAAAATATCTTACCCCATCGCATAAACATTCACATTTGTTGCACACGCAAACAAGGTTTTGAAATAAGGTTAAACTAAAACATTTACATTTCTTCTGCCAGAACATCTCAAGGATCAACACTACAATAAACAAATACAAGGAAGTGGAATTCCATGGCAGAAAATTGGAAAACTTCCTTTCAGAGGCGGTTTCTGAGCAAATAACACGGAGAACTCAATGTCAATTTTCAAGCAGTAATTCCACTTTTTTTTTTTTTTTTTTGGGGGGGGGGGGGGAGGCTGTTTCTTAAGCAACAGCAGGTATTTCAGGAGGGAAAGTCTTATTTTCATTTCTTATTTTCATCTTATTTTCCTTCATGAAGACACTCATTTTCATTTCATTTGAAACACAAGCTAACCAAGGCCTTTGGACCCCTTGTTCTTGCCCCCCTGAAAGTAACCTGCATGGTTTATCACAATGGATTCCAGTCCAACCAGAGCTTTTACTTGTACCTATTTTCTAGGAGCCAGCTTGGCTTTCACAAGTGACAGTGCCTTCACTATCAGATGCCCCGCTAAGGGGCAGGCAGGCAGGCTTCCTTACTGCCACTGAACTTGGATAGCATTGTAAGCAGTTCCCACTGCCTGCAAGCTAGACTGGTTTCTTGAGCATTGTAACTACACAGGGACTGTAACCTCTGAGCATGTTAAAAGAGAAGAAAAGCCCATTTACTAAAGCCCTCTAGCCCATTTACTGTTATTTCCAAGGGATGAGCTCTTGTGCACAGAAGATGTACTAACCACTGTCACAAATTTCCAGATAACCTTCTGATGGGCACCTCCAGCACAGGCCTTCAGCTAATATATTACACGTAGACTTTTCGATTAAAAAAGATTTGGCATAAAAAAGAACACACCATAACCTATTCAAATAATTAACAAAAGCTCGACTTAGTATTTTTTCCAACAGTAAAACCACAGCTGCAATAGTAGAATTTTGTCTAAGAAAGAAAGAAAAGAAAGAAAAGAAAGAAAAGAAAGAAAAGAAAGAAA
>NC_048896.1:25989836-26003456 GCF_011077185.1 Oxyura jamaicensis | reverse complement strand
GAAAAGAAAGAAAAGAAAGAAAAGAAAGAAAAGAAAGAAAAGAAAGAGAAATCACTTAGATGTTGCAGCTAACACTAGATATTAATACATCTGTGTTTTCTGCTTTCCAAAGTTATGCAGTATTTGTGCTTACGGAATTTCACTGTCCGTGGATTACTCAGTTTCTCCTTTCCTGACAAAGCACAAGGAGCTGAAAAGACTTTCTAGTTTTTAAAGATTTTTTTTAGATCATTACATATTAAAAATACATAAAATATTTTAACAAAAATAGTTTTGAAAATAATTCAAGTACACCATGCTCTGTAACACTGCACAACTGGTAGGTAATTAGAAAACGCAAAGTGATCACTTCAGTTATTCAATTAACTCTATTATCTCCATACCTGCTTATGAACACCTCCTGATTTACACCAAGTTTTCACCAAAGGGAACAAAAGAGAAAATGTTTGTATCACAGGAGGATTGATGTGTACAGACACAGCCACGCTCAGAATTAAACTTTCCTTCAGTCCTATGCCTCTAATATCAGCAACCAGATTTAAAAGGTCACCACAATTTCAAAGACTCAGGTAAAAATGTTTGCTGAAATCCTCATTTCTGTGCATTGTTCCTGACATTTAACAATGACACCTGACAAACTGCACACACTCTGAAAGATCAGTCACAGTTACACAGGGACTCATTTATCGTTTCCCTTACCGACTGCTAGACCAACTTCAGTACGTGAGAATTACAGTAACCTCCAGCATGAGAAGTGTTCACTTAGATGAGGGGTTTGTTTCTTCCTCTGCAGCTTGAGGTTGAGAAGTGGGAGGGAATCCCTCTTATTGGCAGACTCAAGACATCCCCGGCTTTTGTGACTATAAACTACAGGACTGAAAAAGACAGAACGGAGGGGAAAAAAATAACACAAAAGTCCCTCAAGTCCTCCACGTTTGTAAAATGAAACTACAGAACTAGGCACATTTTCCACACTCATCCATTAACTGTGTACAGCAGAAAGCTTATGTTATTCCCACACCAAATCTCCTTGAAACATCTGTTGACAGGTCAGTGAGTGATGGTAAGTAGATGCCCCACCACACCAATGGGTAAGACAGATTCACTGCTCCGATCAGAGCAACAGCCTAGAGAAGTCGGAGTACCGAACCCAACAAGACATCTCAGCATAAGCAGATTTCAGTTTTCCAGTTAAATATACAATGGCACGTAAGGTTTAACTCTAAATGGCCTGAAACAGAACACTGATGGTTTTGGGGGGGGTGTTTTATCCTTGTTTTAAGATTTCCATGTTTTAGTGCAATGCAGGGACAGTGTACAGTTAACACTAATTCAACATTTCCAATACTCCTTCATCTTCCCATTAGGGAAACGTAGAAGAAAGGAGAAAATGTAAGTAAGTACTTCCAAGAAAAGGGGGAAAAAAGTAGAAATAGCGAGGGAGGAACAGAATATGAGAACAAATATTTTAAGTGACAAGGTAATTATATTTGCAGTTAATAGCTCCTCCCTCAGAATTAAACGTCTAACTGTAATGGAATCTTCTATACACCCAGACTGGCATTACAGTATAATGCATTTCAGCACACACTCAACTGCTGCCTCGGTGTGCCTGACCATCAACTAACAATCCCACTCAAAAGGTGTTCCTGCTGTTCAATATTCACTCGTAAAGTCCAGATCAAGAGAGGCATATTGAAATTGCTACCAGTCCTGAATAAATAGATACTAAAAAAGTACATTTTTTTCCTAGTTGAGCATGTCTGGCTAGCATACTCTACATTCTTCTCTCATAACACTAATCGGCTACGAGTTTTGTTCAAAAGAAGTATGCCAAATCAACAAGCAAGAAATATTTTATTACCTTTCAAATGCTATTTTTATTCCACGTTTCCGTGTGTGTACACATTCAGAAGTAAGCAAGCAGATTAAAGCTGTTCAGTTCTGATTAGCTCTTCTAATAGTCTCAGTATGGCTGTTATGAACATCTTTTCCCAAAAGCTTACCAGATTCTCTCTATTGAGGGATCCATCTGGACTGACATAGAGATTAACCATTCCTAATCCACTTCTAAATTCTCTAACCCTTAACAAGCTGCTCCTCTTACTTCACTTGCTAACATTTTGGCAATAGAGTAAGACTCAGCATTTTATCTCCCCATGATGTTGCATCAACATTAACCAACCCTCGTGCGACACTTCTACCTTGCAAGTATCTCATTGGCACAGAGGAAGTGATGTAAGATTACAAATTGAGATCATTCAACATTTAAACCCACTATCTTTCTTGTTTGCAAAGCTGATTCAACTTTAAGAAAACCCTTCTACCTCTTCAGTGCCAATAGCTCTCATGCTGTTCTGAAGTCAGCAGAGGTGGGAAGTGGCGCCACAGGTCCCTACAACAACCAGTTTAGGGAGCAAAGCATGATAACCTTTATTTTAGCACACATAACTACTAATGCGTTTATGGGTTATTAAATTATCTGGTCCTGTTAGAATCCAACTCCAATATTTAACTCCCTGACCTGCAGCAGTCAGTCTGCAGTGACATTTCATAGAATATATGCCACAATTTAGATTGCAAGAACTGCTTGGGTAAACAACATTCATTTCATGTTCAGTGCTTCCATGAAGAATGTTCCTATACAGATGAAAAACACTCATCACAGCATTATACTGAAAATAACAACCAGAATGTTTGGCTGTTTTATATATATTTATATATAGAGAGAGAGAGAGAGAAGTGATAGCAGCAGTCCCCATTCACTACATTCATTTAATCTGGATTACTTAATATGGATTTCAACATTACCTTTATAAAGCCAAAAATATTTCTGCTCATTGGTTTCTAAGTAGCCTTTGTGTTCTACTCCGCTTATTGGATATTCACCTTTTTTTTTTTTTTTTTGGTACATTTACTGCATTAGCCTAAATTTGAGATCAAAATTTTACCCATTATCAGTCTTCTCACTACCTGAGCTGTTCCAAGTGATCAAGACAGTGCCTGCTTGGATACTGCAAAGCGTAACTGTGGTTGTATGACTGCACAACAGCCCAAATATTTTTTTCAAAATCTCTAATACTCTGTTATTCTGGAATACATATATTTCTTTAAAGCTACATAGCTGCCTTGACTTTTGAATGTCTGCTAGGTCTACTGTTCATAACACTACTTTGCTACTTAAAAAAATATAAAAATATAAATAAATCGTACAAAATATTAGACCTGATATTCAGATGATTGAAAACTTTGGACTTGTAATTAAGAGATCTCAGCATCATGTCACTTTTTTTTTTAATTATTGCAATGTAATGCGGAATCTCAGCTTAATATGCAACAATCAGGACCCCGTATTTTCAAAAACTTTAAGAGTTTCTGCACTAATTACAGGATTTACCATTCCTGCAAGATCTAGGCTGCCAAAAACACAGATAAAACCCTGCATTTCCAAGCTAAGTTTCTCACTACAAGTAGACAGAAAGCAAAGCAGCACTATTTCTCTGCTTGAAGACTATAAATATAGTCCTATGTGTGATACTGAATTGCAACTATTCATATAAACAACGCATAACCTAGTAATCTAAATATCAAGTTAAGAAATTTGCCATTGATCAATTCAGATAAAGTGTTCAGATAACATCTTAATCAAGTGTCACCAGACACGGAGCAGTGAGACATTAGAACAAGAGTGGAATTGCTACCTACTGAGGTGATGAACTGGGAAACTCATTACACCTCTTCAGACCTGCCTTGGATGGATGGATGGATGGATGGATGGATGGAAGGAAGGAAGGAAAATCCGAAAATCCACTGTACTAGCTAACAGGAATGTACGCTATCATACAGAAAGCTGCACACATAAAAATGGAGAGGACTTCAAAAGAAGTGGAGAGCATAATCAAGCAAAGATGTGTACTCAAAATCTAAAAGAAGTCAGCTCCTACTTAAAACTGACCTGTGTATACGCATTAGCTCTCCAGGTCATTACAATTTAAACTACCACAGGGTGCCTCTAACACTGGATATTCATCCATTTTAGTGGCCTCAAAGTAAGAGCACAAACAGACTGTCAGCACTGAAGATACACTGTGCTGACTAGGCTATTAGGGTTTAGCTGTCCATTTTTCTAAAACAATCCCTCTGCCATTTAAGAGGAATCGATACACTGTGCATATAATGATCAAAATCTGCAATTCTGTGGGATTTTAGTGCATCCACAGATGCTTCGCAACAATATTTTGATCTATGTTCCGAACTTGCGTTTCTTGATGGGCTACCAAGTACAGCAGAAACCTGGCCCATACCAGTTGTAAAGGCCAGAATCTGAAATGAAACAGAAACCACGTGTCCAGTTTTACGGAGATGATGCTGGTGACTATAGTACGCAATATTAAAATCCTATCCAAGTATTTTGTTACATCATATCTTTCAGAGCTTTACAAAATCTTGAAAGTGCAAGGAACACCTGCAACTCCTCCTGGAGCACTTGCTGCTCTTTCCTGAGCAAGGCAGTACACGGGATTCAGTAGGCCATGGAATGACCGATTTCAGCCGTAGGTATGTCCTGACTTTGCAGAATGCCCCATAGGAAGTCCAAACCTTAAATAAGATGTGCAGTGAAAGACAGCAAAGAGAGGCAATAATATACAGGACAGATTGTTATTGTCAGTAGACAAAGATGATAAATAATTATCGTCTGAACTGAGTCTGTGACTTCTCAGGAGATCATCATTTATCATAATCATCAGCTAATCGAGTTTCTGCTTGTGAAGGGTCAAGAAAACTTATTAAATAAAAAACAAAACAAAACATTTTTTTAATCTTTCATCTGCCGATACCATTTCCTGAAGCCGCAGCAGACATTGCCCTATAAATACCTTATTCCAGGTAAACAGCAGGTTCCAACACGGTTGAACATGAATCTTCTTTCCTGATCTCATCTGCCTTTTTCATTCTTTCCTGACACCTTCTTCCCTTCCTTATTCAACTTTCCAACTAAGACCCTGCGGGATCACTGGAAACACCATCCTGTTACCCCAGAATAGGATGGGGCAAGGCACAAAGAAAGGTGCACTCAGACTTGACAAGCTATAGTCCAGGCAACTATTTACACAAACTCAGTGGGTTGCCAGAGCCTAGGGCACACGTTAGGATCTAGAGGACTATAGCTTAATGTGCTTGGTAGTAAAACTGGGATTTAAACAAAGCTGTGCCAGTTCCCCAGCTGACAAAAGTCATCACTGGTCCATATCTAAAGTGCACGGGGCAATGGCAATAGGAGTGGTTGGAGACAGTACTTTTCGCTGTTAGTTGTTATTAAGCAGTAATTATTAAGTCATAGTAGTTAAGTGGTTATTAAGTTAGCTTACTTGGCCATTGCTAAGCAATTTGCTAATGAAATTAATTAACAATAGTAGAAATTATTTCTATACACAAATACCCAAGGGCATGCACTACCTTACCATGAATATAATTTGGCAAGCATGGATATATTGGCTCTCTCTTTCCTCTGACTTAGGCACGGGTTGTGAAATATATTGCACCTTTTAAGCCCTGTATTCCTGTTTTATTTCAGAATGCAAAGCATTTATTTTCCATATTTAGACGATATTTATTCACTTAGGGAGCAACTTGCCAGGAGACCAATTTGTTATTTCCAGTTCTGTCCTCTCCGAGTTTCAATTTTTCCACATCTGCAAAATGGAGAAATGCCAATTCATTAGACTGCTTCAGACCACGACTTGGGATGTACCATACAAACGCTCGTCATTCCTAGTTTGAGGTATACTAGGAGAATCTAGCTATACCAGCTAGTTCCTGTGGAAGCCTCAGTGGGCCTCCAAGCATAGAGAAGGCAAAACTTGGTTGTGCATGGTCAGAGGAGAGATTTGCTATGAAATATGCAGGATGAAATGCTCAAGATAAGAGCTCTCAGAAGAGAACAACCATGAAAGAAGGCTGGCACCTCTGGCAGTAGTCTTTACATCAGGAAATAACACTGTGTAGCTAGGTGCTTTCTGTCCTCCTGGCCTGGCTGCTCCCACTGTGTTCACTGTGTGGCTTTTTCAATCTCAGGAAACAATTAATTAATGTTTGTAAAGTGCTTTTCGAAAGGTCAAGCACTGTGTAAGCACCAAATGTTATTGCTGTGGTAAGGAGACAGAAAAGGTTTTAAATTAGTCGAAAGCTATATGCTGTTAGTTTTAATGAAGCACTATATATTCTTGTAGCAGGACAGATATTTATTAAGTTTTAATCCATCTTACTTTTACTTATAACCAACATCACCAAAAAAAATTAAAAATCAAAAAGAAATGAAGATCACTACTGCAGAAATCTCTTGCAAGAAACATTTAGTCAGAGCACACAGTTTGCATCCGTCTTTAGTAAACAACTGTATCATCCTGCATCATAGAAATTATGCTGCAAATGGACAGCAGCTTACATAGATATGTTTCACATACCACATGTGCACAAATACAAGGTAGGTATGTTCAAAATTTTTTTTTTTCTTTTTTACACACACCAAAAAAAAAAATACATGGCATTCACTGCCAGACTGTCCATCTGACACCAGTGCTGCTGTCCTTCCTCTGAAACCCAATCCTGGTCTCCAGCCAAACAGGTTCATCCAAAAGAGAACAGCTGTAGAGCTGTCCTTTGGCAAAGGGAGCATCATTCAACATCGGCAGTCCTATTGTCATCTTTAACATACTATCAAGTGCCTGGCACACTACCTGAACGCTGACACACAAAATATTGTTCTTCCCACAGCACTGGAGTTCTTCGTTCCCTGTTCACAGGCCCTTGGTGCTATCCCTCTACCTGTATTACTCAGCATTCAGTTTTCCATGAAGGCATGTTTTCACTTCTGAGGCAGGCGCCAAAGTCTTTTGTAGCCTTGCGATCTTTTGCTATAACCAGAGCTGGAACATGGCACTGACGTGGCTGACACAAGCCATTCCAGGAACACGTCTGCTACAGCTGACTGGGCAGAAACAAAGCCACTCCTCAGCACAGGGCATCCCCACCCAAATCCTTCAGTCATCAGACACTTACCTAGCCTCTTGCTCAGCAATCAGCGCTCCCACTATAGTCTGCTGTTACCTGGCATCCCTGTAGTCCTTTCTGCACCAACTACGACAGCCGTGGAGCACACCTTTACTTGCAATATCCTGTGCATCTATGGTTCAGCTTCTCCATAGACGTTTTATGCTTGTGTTTATTAAACCACTTTCATTTTTATCACCGAATCACAGAATTATTTAGGTTGGCAAAGACCTTGAAGATCACCAAGTTCAACCATCATACTTAATTCACATACATTTTCACATGATTAAGAATTATATAATGTTTTTAATAAAGAAAGGGAGGGAAGGGGGGGCAGCAGGCTTTACGCCTCAAAGTCATTAAAATATTGAATTTCCCACTACATCATTAGCTGTGCATGTCTGCTGAGGCTTTAATCATATTTTGAAGAACAAGAAATCGCAGACAGGGAAACCACATGAAAGAAAGGGCCTCAATCCAAAAGGAAATAATGTATCATCCTAAACCATACAACTCAGTAGTAGTTTAATTATAGCTTGCCTAATTATACCTTATGACACTCTATGATACTGTAGTATAAAATCTGCTCTCATAGACACACACACAAAACCTATATTAAAAAAGCATTACGTCTGTGCTATATACAATGAAAGTCAGAAGTTCATGGCTAGCTAAGAAACATGCCAGATGTTCTCCATACACCCAGACACTACCTTGACACTCTTCTGAAGAAGCCAGCTGTGGTAGAGTGGGTGACAACACATTATATGCCTCAATTACCTTCAAACTTTCGCAGTTCGCTTTCCTTTTGAAATGCATGCGTTTGAACGCCACTCTAGGCATAAACATTTCTTTGGAGAGGGACTGTTTCCAAGAATGTAAGGCAAAAATCATGTACTGAAGCCCCATAAATACAGGGTGTTTTATTTTAACAGAGTGATAGTGGAAATAAATGAGAAAAACCTGGTTAAATTAGAGCCTTTGTAAATTTACTTATTATTATTCATAAGATTTACTTATGCAGTAAGTAAAACTTATTTTAAACTTATTCCAAGTCAGCAATGAACACTATAGAAGTACTAAGCCAATACACTAACATACAGGAAAGTATAAATATTTCCCCCTTTAATCTCCAGATGATGATGGATCTTATTAAACAGATGCCACCCATCTTTCATTTAAGCTAGCTGAAGGAACCAATTAGATGCACGTTTCCATAATGAAAATTCAATGTGAAGCTTTGTCTAACAACAGGCTTGTACAGCAAAGCCTAAGAAGAGTTAAGCCATGGTCTCTGAGGGCTCCTCCTGGCATGGAGTGCTAATGTAGGATAGGGAGTGACTGCAACTGCGTGCAGCCACAGATGTAAGAGGCAAAAGGCCAGCAGACAGCAAGGCAAGCAGATGCAGCCATAGCTGTGGAGGGGGGAAGAAACAAATTTCTGGTTAGCAAAATCCATACCCGCTCCATTTCCGAGATGGAAAAAACACCTGATCTTTTTCATTACTATCATTATAGTCAAAAAAGCAAGATTAAGCACGGCAGAACTGCAACCTTCTAGGAAAGCCGCTTATGCTAGTACGAAAAACCTATCACGAGAGCTATGAACACAGGCTAACCATTTGGATCACCTGGAGGACTGCCTGTGGATGGTACCGGGCATGTGGGGCACTTCCATCTGGACCACCACCTGGAGGAGACGCAGAACAGTCTCTCGAGCAATGAATGCAGACCTGGCAGCTGAACACCTCCTCCTGAACACAGGCTGGCATGCAACATCGAAGTCACTTCTGCAGTAGCCTAGGGAAGGCCATTTGCTACCAAGAATGGAAGGAAGCACTTTTCTGGTCCTTTTTTTACTCCCCGAACACCTGTGCTTAGACCATATCAAAAACAGTTCCTCCAAACAGATTCTAAGCCAAATTTAATACAATATATAGGCCTACAGAAAACAGTCCTCTCTGAAAAAATGAACTGTATCCATATTTATTTTTCAAATCCCATGGAAACTAATTAAAGGAATTAATCTCTCTCCATCAACTACCTTATTAAATCTGCCCTAGTGCACAAGAACATGAAGATGGAAGAGGCTAGACCATTTTTTTACTCTTCTGTTAGGAAAAAAAAAGTAGACTCATACGAGCAGTAAAAAATACGTCTGTATTAAAAAAAAAAAATGTAGTTCTATACAGAAGACATCTGGGCTGAGTACTCTGAAAACAACCACTTTTTTAATCCATTCAACCCAGAGTTTTCAAATAAAGTTTACTGTGTGATAGTGTGCATCCGAAGAATAACTCTTACTTTCAGATCTCATGGAGAGAGCAACCCAGAAGGGTGTCAGACCTCCTATATAACAGCACACACAACTCAGTTGCCTCGTATTCGGATTCCAAATTTCGTAAAATCTTTTTTGTATTTCCAAGTACTAGACTGTAGCTGAACACCACTCTGTTTCAAGCAATTTCCTCTTACCCACGTTTGCCATATTTGTATTTACCAGGTTCCTTTTTTTTTTTTTTTCCCCTTCTCCTGTAAACTCAGAAAAGGAGACCGCTTTCAACCCCTCAGGGTAAAACATTTCCTGATTCTTCAGAAGGCTTCCCGTATTTTCTTTAAACGCCCCACAAGTTGACATCATATTTTACAGCGCGAGACAGCAAACCAAATAATTCAGAAAGCAGTCTTACGAATGTTGTATACAGCAGGAAAAACACCTCCTATATTTCTCAGGATTGCCCCACGCAGACATATTGTAGCCTCATCGCCTGTATGCAGTGGGGATTGCCCACTACACTTCAGTAACTCACTGTTTTTCAAACACAATTTAAGGGTGACCTAAAATCTCTGTTTCCTATTCATGCGATGCTTCATGTAGCTTACTAAAATGAATCCTGTACAAGTGAGTTCACCTTGTTAATACAGTTCAGATCACTCTTTGAAATCAAATTTCTCCTTTTATACACTAACAACATTTTTATCCATCTAGAGTCTGGAAGTTTAAGAACTGATCTTTTTTTTAAAAAAAAAAAAAAGAAGCACTGCTAGCATCGTGGCCAAAACGCTTCTCACGCACTACCCATGAAGGGGTCAAACTGACAAACACGCTGCATAAGAAAGAGAGCAAGATCAGATTTAAAACATAAATGTTTCAGAGGGAGGGCTTCTCCCCTCCCCCCCCCTCCTTTCAACAGAGTTCAGAGGCTAAGATACCATTACCTGTGAGAAATCAAATGTTAATCTGAAGTCATGTTATAGAATATAAAATAAACTCAGCTGCCAGGAAATCGTTGCCATCATTTGATACACAGAAAACGAGACCTCACATGTTTGGCACATGGGACAGCAGATTATCAATGTTCAAAAAAAAAAATCAGCTGGATTCCCTTAGCTCCCAGAATAATGTTGTCAGCTAGTGTGATTTGCATCATCTCGGGCACTGCATTCAGAACTAGCTCTCACAGAGACTTCCAAGTCCTTTACTTCCTCAAGTCTACACACTTGGAATTTGAGGAAATTTTGCCAATTAAGAACTTTGATCTGGCCATTGCTAAAACGCAGGCAGCCTGCAACCCTGCCTCAGGCACTAGCAAAATGTTACGTTCATGAAGAACACAGGGTACTTCATTTAAATGTAGACTAAGGGGGAAAAAACCAACAGCATACCTCAAACTTCTATCATGAACAATTTAGAAAGAAAAAAGATCAAGAAAGCAAGAGTTGGTGAAACGGTGTTTTAAACAATACTTTAAATATTGAAAATATTTAAAATGCTTTAATAAATTATTCATTTATATTTAAAAATGCAGGGATTGGTTTTCAGATATTGCATCTGTAGATTATGTTCTTGATCTCCATCACTTGACCAGCCTGTGCTTTCTAGGGAAAAGTGCTGAAACCACAGTAACAGCCTGAATTACTTAGGGATTTAGGGAGAGATTAATCCAGCCTTTCAGTCAAGGTAGTATTTTTTCAAAAGCCCATGGAGGTCATGGCTAGCTTTAATGACATACTGTTTATTACATTCAATGCAGTGACAAAGTGTGATTTAGATCAATGAGGTACTTCAGCATGGTAAAAACACTGCTGTGAATTCCACACCTTCCTCAGCTCTTCAAAAGACGACAGCCTGTTCTTCCACAGCAATCACGAGCAATCATATTCCTTTCAGCTACACGAGCTCACGCACACTGTAAAGTAGGCCAGGAGTTGCCAGAAAGCTATTGTTTTGCCGAAAGCACATGCCAACCCCCCCTCCTGTGGTTTCAAATCTAGCAAGATCCCCACAGCACACAGAAACAGTGAAGTGTCAGATGAGGAGAAAGGGGGAACACAATCCATGACGTTAGCTGTAGGGTATGGGCATTTCAGTGGTAAGGATTTGGAGAAGCACTCAGCTAACAAGGCAAGCAGGGTGAAACTAGCCTGTGAGCAGTAACACCCCAAGGACGGATGGGCTGGAAAGTACACATTTCTACTTGCTGCTGTTTCTACCGCAGACCCAGAAGACCTGCTGCTTGTGAGAACTTTGCCGTGCAAGGAGTCATTTCAGACAGGGTACAGAAAGAAGGTCCCAAACACAAAGCTGCCACGCTGAGCAACTGAAGAAGAGGATCTGAGGTTACGTATCATTCTGGTGGTGAAACACACGACCCACGCTCTGCTCTGTTAGAACAGAGCAGAAAAGACAGAAGGTAAAACTGCATATAGAAGGTTTCAATACACTGGGAGCCTGTCAAGCTGCTGACAATACATCCTTATGGCAAACGAAGGGTAAGCAGCAGGACAGATGGCAGAAACTTTTAAAGCCTACTGGTGGCTTTTTTTTTTTCCTTTTGTAATCAGATGTAGCTGTAGAGATTAGCACAACACAGTAAACAGTTTGAGGATTACACTGAAATTCATCTCTCTTTGTATCTATTCCTAGGCAAATAAATAAATATAAAATTTATTCCGTTTCACCTCCAGACAGTTATATCATTCTGCTTTCCATCCAATCTGCCTTCTCCAGTAAATGCCACTCAGCAGGAAAACCCTAAGGGTATTAAATAGACAAAGCGAGACATGCAAGCACTCCGTGTTAGCAGAGCATGGCAAAACACTGCACCCTTCACAAAAATCTTTGCAGGGTGATACAAGACTATGGCCTAGCACTCATTACAAGAAAAACACTGATATTTTTAATGCATTAATTAAGTAATGGCAACGATCTAGTTAACAGAGGGGGAAAAAAGTGATGGCGAAGTATCTTCTGAAATAATGGAACACATGTTGCACCTACCCGTACCACAGTGACGGTGTCTTTCTCTTAATACTATGAATGGATGCAGAATATGATTCTGCAGTTATACTGACTTTACTTCACTTGGAGCATACTTCAAGTAAAGATTATAGGACAGGGAATAAAGACAATTATATTGTGTTCATAATAGCTTTTGGCTCGGGAATCCAAAAAACATCTAAGCAGCACATTCTGCTTAATTTGCTTTGATATGGGAAGATTAACTCCAGGGAAATAAAATTAATGCATTCAAGGATTCTTTCCACCACCTCTGTAATTGTTTCTATTGTCCCAGATTCATTAAATCCCTCTGGTAAATCTCTAAATATTATAGATTTGTGGTATTCAAGATAATAAAGCAACCCTTGAAATACAGCTTTCCTGAATAGTAACAATTCATAACTGATAAGCTACAAAAGGTCTAATACACGCGTAGATTAACCTGAGTACAACTAACACTGACTGAAGTGCAACTAACACCAACAAATACAAAACTATCACGGTGCCAAAGCAAGAATTCCAGCTTCGAAAGGATGCTTCACCCCGGAGTCACTGTGCTGTACCCTGCATACCAGTTTATCTCAGCTGAAGTTTGCTTTCCAATAAATAGATGCTTTCTCTGCACACAGGCCTAGCGAGTGGTTTTACTGGAACATGGCGATATACACCTGTCTGACAGAGCAATCCAAGCTCATGGGATGTATAAACATGCTCTTGAATAATTACCATCAAGCAATCTGCCCAACCTGTTTTCCAAAATAAATAACCACACGAGTAGGTTTTTGCTTTTGTAACTGTGCCAAGCACTCATACCTTATGATCATTTTTCAAAGGCTAGGGCAAACACCTCTTCCGTATTTATTCTATACATTGTTCTTCATCATAAATTGTGCTCAGTTACAGTTAAAAATCTAATATGCTTTCTAAATTTTAGCACAAAGAGTGAAGTACTGAAACTTACGCTTCCACGCAAATGTTAAGCTTCTACTGACACAAAGACTCTTTTGCGTTATTTTTAAGCTCATTTGCTACTACAGCAACAAATCACTGAAAATTCTGGTAGGATTACACACTCCTGTGTATTTGGATTTTGTCTTGACTACTAATTGCCAAGTGTTTTGCTGTTGCACAGGAAAACACCTGTTTCTACTTGAAATTTTCTCCTGCTTCTCTACTTCTAATGTGCCTCCTTAAACCGACTGACAACATGGCACGGTTTAGTTTCCCATCCTCAGCTGGGTACCTACCTGTAACTGGGATCTTTCATCCAGTTACTTACTGCAGCCCTA
>NC_048896.1:25926118-25989826 GCF_011077185.1 Oxyura jamaicensis | reverse complement strand
CCTACCTGTAACTGGGATCTTTCATCCAGTTACTTACTGCAGCCCTACCTGTAACTGGGATCTTTCATCCGGTTACTTACTACAGCCCAGTTCACTACGTTGGCATGTTTTCTATTCTCCTTCCAAGCATTTTGGTTCAAAATGAGTTCAAAACAAAAACAATCCGTACCTTCCTGACAACAGGGTCTGTCTGGGGCTTCCTCCACCCTCTTCTGACACCACACAACGCACAGAAATCAAGTCTGGCCTTCTTTGCCTCTGCTGATAGTCTGTTTTCGTTGACATCCAGTGAGCCTAATTTTAGAATACAACATCTGTTGTCCTTTTAGTCAAAGGCAGAGTTTAACGAAAACTCCACACCTGCAGCATGCTTCCTTGAGAACTTCAGGTAAGCAAGCATTAAAAACAAAAACAAATCTTCTGATGGTGTAAACAAATATAGCATACGGGCTCAAACAAATCAACTCTCTTAAGGCAGGCGTCAGTCCGATGCCCTGAACGAGTGCTCCACCCTACACGTTTAGGAAAGGTTATATAAAAATAACCTAGGGGAAGGGAGGACGACCATAAAAAAAATAATAATTAAGAAAATCACCCAGGCTTTTTTCTCGTATATCATAATGAACACCAGATGTAACAAGGCCTAGTTTCCGATGTATTTGCATATTGTGGTTAGTTCATTTTAATGCCTAGGAAGCTCCCAGCAGCCAGGACACGTACAAGAATCCTCTTGTAACTCAACTCTTTGCTGCTTAACACAGAATGAGCTCAGCAGGCACCTTTTCTCTCAGTTGAAGAACATAGTCTCTACCTCTCATAGACTCTACCTCTTCTCCGATTTCATAAACCTTATTAGAACTTCAAGTTTTCAGATCTCCATCCTTTTGTCAAATATTGCTGAAAGCAACTAATAAGTTCAAAAATACCTGGCGCAGATCGAAGCGGAAACAATACCCAAGGACACTAAGATAGCAAGTATGTCAGAAATCAGGACAAGTTTTTTAAGACTACCGTGTTTTCATTTATTCTCTGAGTAACATAATTTACCAAAGCTTTGCAAGCTTCATTTTCTACTTCTGGGACAGAGAAACAGCTTCAAGACGAATGGAGGAGAACCAACAACGTACCAGTGCTCAAGGCACTAGAGTTCAGCATCAGCAGACACTGCTCAGTATAATAAATACAAGGCCAGCAGGAGCAATTGGCAGTAGGTACATTTGGCTCCATCGAAGGAAGTAATACTATAATACTAGCTGAGAATCCAGGCCCATAAGACCAATAATTCCTTCATTATTTATTACTTTAAAAAAAAAAAAAAAATCTACATAGATCTCACGTATTTACTGTTTTATTATCTAAATACAAAGAAATAGTGGTTTCTGCAAACCAGTAATAAAAACCTCACAGGGCAACGAGTTCAAAGTTTCTGGGGTTTTGTTTGTTTGTATGTTTGTTTTTTTATGGTTTGTTTTGGTTGGGGGGGCATTTTCACTGTCCATTCAAGCTTTCCTCAAATTCTTGACTTAAAAGAGTTCTTCCATTCCTCACCAATAGCTCTCATTTCTCCCTCAGGCTTCTCAAGCTGCTCTGTGTCATGTCATGTCTTATTTTATTTACAGTACACAAACTCTTTAGGACAAGGACTTAGACTATATTTAGAAAGTGCTGTATAAAGACATAGCGCTGCGTCAGTGTTTTACAATTTCCCTCGTGTTCAGCTTCAGCATTTTGGAAGTTAAAGGTATTGTCCCAGCCAATAGCAAACCATAAGGAAGGGAGAATCATTATCCTGAACACAGAAGTGCTTCCTTTAAGCACACTTTTTTTTCCTTGTCTAATTTCAAAGCATATAAAATCACAATAAAATAGTTACACTGTAGGATCTCAATCCAATAAACACAAAAGCATGAAAAAAAACAGGGACTCCGAAATTCTCACAGCATTTCCCAATAGCAACTTCTTGCTCACCTTCTTCAGTGAGCAATAAATATCACCCTGAGGCCATTTTTAAAGAAAGCTGTAACGCGAGCAGTGCTAATACACAGATTTCAGAAGCACCTGCACACAACGTGTTAAACTCCCTTAAAACAGAAGGAGTAGTATTTTTTTTGGTTTGGTTTAGTTTTTTTCTCCCCTCCTCAATTACTCGATATTTAGTGATGTGGGGGTAGATTTTATAAGCTTATCTGTGAATGTACTTTTGGATTTTATTGCAATAGAGCAAGTCAATGAAAGAAAACCTTTTTTTTCTGAACTATGCACAACATTCACTACTCCACATCTCAAACAGAGCCTAGCTTCCAACCGAAAGCAACATAACTTACCTTCTAACTCCCTTAAAAGCTTACATTTAAGTATATGCTCGCACGCAGTATTTACCCCAGAAAATTGATCCCTGTGGCATCTAGGGAATATTAGGGATCCTTCTGAGCAACACACAGGATGTGTTAGTTAAAATCCTCTTTCAGGTCTTATCAATGCCCTAGCCTTCATCATTTGTTAGCACTCCTCATTTGAAGCTACTACAGGTATAAATGATACGCGTCTGTGGGCAAAGAAGTTTCAGCTGGATAATCAAGTTACTAAGCCTTAGATATGCCTCATAAGGGAACTGCGCGTATGCTCTTAGCTCATGTCAAACACTAAACAAAACAAATTCAAGCTAACATCTCTGTTCATTAAGAACATACATATGTGTAGCAGAGCTGCAGATCCGACAGCCTAGAACAGCTTTCTTCTGGTTCCAATTTCTGCCTGTTAAAAATGTAATCTAAAACAAAACCTACATTCGCAGACAAAACTCTCAACCTGTACGTGACTCCCTTACTGAGAGCCACGAGCCAGTACTAAAGACTGGTTTGAAATTCACTGAGACCTTGCCACAGGCAGTCAGCCACCAAAAACCCATTTGACCAAGATCAGGATGTTAATGTGAGGGCTTAGAGAGGATTGAGATTACCTTGCCGCTCATGTGACTAATCCCTGTACTTCTTCTAACAGCCTTTTTGTGGAGGGGTAGAACAAAGACAGAGCCGGGAGAATACAAGAGCTGATTTTTCTTTCATTTCCCAAAACAATTCTCCTCTGCCTCTTTTGCTTCCCCCCTCTCGGCAGATGCCCAACTTTACAAGCTATGAAGCAGAGCAGCAGATAGAAAGAAGCCATTTGTGGTGTCAGCTCCTACCAGCTGACAAACTTACTCATCTATGTTCCTTTTATTTCTTCCTCATGTACTCCATATGCATATTTTCCGTAACTCTCCTCATTTTTACTTTTCGATACAACTTTTCCAAATCCTATGCGCTTCCTTTCACTTTCCCGTATTTCCTCTCTGAATATTTAAGATCCAGGCAAGCATTTTAACATCCCCCGTCTTCTTAAATTTTGTTCCACCCGAACTTTGTAAAAAACTCTAAGTATCTTGTTTCCCACTTGGTACTGTGCCCATGCCATTAGTATAGCCCAGCTGCCTCGAGGTACAGATCAGTTTATTCTCAGACACACTGAACTTACATCACTTGTATTTGCAGCATTTTGGCCATTCTAAACATCATTAAAAATGTTGATGATTTTATTTTCAGAGGTTTTAAGAGTTCAAGGATGTAAAGATAAATAAATAAATAAGCAAGACTAAAAGTTACAGGCCCACGAACTTTTGAAATATGTCCTTGGGGAAAAAAAAAAAAATACGTGTTGTACAAAGCAAACTAACAGATACTGAAATATTATTTAAGGCATCATTAAAATCAATAACAGTTTAATCACTGGCTTACAGAACCAACTTTTCTTAAAGAACTTATAGCCAACACATTTAAAACAAAACAAAAAATGGGTTGAAAACACTAAAAATTTGAGATGCTTCGGTTTTCTACCCGCAGTATACTCACCGCACTAACTATAAGACCCTAGATAATTCACACAAAACTAAAAGACCTTATTTTGCTACTTATTGTGAGGACAGAACCTGCCATCACCTTTGCACACCGTGTTCCTTGTACCATCACATCTACTTTTACATCGGAAAACAACAAAACCAAAAGAGAATAGAAGGTACCTACATGGTTTACCCACTCGAGGTTCCTCAGAGCTCATTAATCTCAAACAGAAAAGATGTACGTGGAACAATTAGTATTCTTTCTCAGAGTGTCTCTGGAAGACAAGCAGGTTTGCTTTCATGTAATAAGATTTTATTTCATTATTTTTTTTTCAAATAGCGTAATAAAGCAACAAGGGATTACACCACAATGTTTGCATTTCTACATGCATACCAAAACTAATGCGTGTGCTACCTTAGGTCAGTGTGTAAATGTCATTTCCTATACACACCATGCGTCCCAAACCATGCTCATTTTAAATACTGAGAAATATTTTAAAAAATAACATGTATCAGTATTTGTTACCTATGGCTACTTTATCATTATAAGTACAATTGACAGCTCACGCTCAGCTGAAAGCATGATCTGCTCTCGCGGTATGTTAGGTCTGTGAATCTGAAAGAGTTAACCTCAACTTACAGCATCACTTTGCTCTAAGTAAGCATGCAGAAAGCCACATCATTTGCTGTATTGTCATTTTCTACCAGTCACCTCCCTTCAGCAATATGAAAAAAAAATAAAATATAACATAACATTGGAAGAAGTTGCTTACCAAGGCAATTTACTAATGTTTCTGAATACTGCAAATGAAATTAACTTGTTAGCACTTTCATTGTTTCAGTAGACACATTAAATTCTTAAGGCTTTATGATAACAGAATAAACACTGCTTTTCTTGTAGAGACTAAAGTAATAAGTATGAAGACAATTAATAAAGAAAATTAAAGGCAATCTTTTTCACAGGACTGTTATTCTATTATCTTTGTACACATTGTACAGCTGGTCATCAAGAAGCCAACCTGCATATTTTAATTATCTTTTTTTAAAGTCATACAAGCTCTTTAACTGGTCACCAAGGCTCCCATCTAAATCAGTAGCAATTCCACCACTGGCCCAAAATTCTCCAACAATGTACTGCAAAACTTCACTCTTCTCCTCCCCCCTCCCCAGGCACACAGTGAAAAATGGATGCAAAACACTAGAGTAATTAAAAAAATAAAAAATAAAGGAGAGTTCAGATGTATATCCCCTGTATAATCATTGTGCTACATATAATTACGAGACACTAATGAATACTGGTGTATTTGGTTCCTGATGGAGGGTTCAGAAGCTGCCATTGTAACCTTCGCAGCGCACACACCTTGCACCACGTTCCAGCTGACTCAGGTTACTTCATCTTTCTTAGGGCCTGAGATTACGTGCTGGCCACCTGGACAGGCCAACGTCATCAGAAGGTGGCATTTGCACAAATGTCATTATTTCACAGGTTCTGCTTCAAGGTTTAATCCATGCCACAAGCAACATACAGATAAGGAACCTGTATGTATGTGTGCATATATATATTTCTGTACGAAATACCACAGTGCAAAGAAGAAGGAAAACACTGGAGAAGTGCTATTTTCCCATCAAAACATTTCAAAAGATCACATCAAGATGGTATGTCAGAAGGAAGCAGCAGGAAAGAGGCCAAAAAACAAGAGTGAGAACACTAAAGCTGGGAATGCCCTGGAACCAATGTATTTTCTGAAGCAATGATTTGCACTATAAAAATTTACAGGCAAAGACTATTTTTTTAAAGCTTCCTACCAATCTGTCACAACTGGTTCTTCTCACTAGAAGGCAGCTGTGGCCCTCAGAAGCATTACTGACTGTTGGATCTCCAATTCCTGATATGCTAGAGCATTATAAAAAATTAAGTGGCATTTGCTTAAATAACGCATAAGCGTCATTACATTCCAGGAGCGACTGAACTACTTTCTCTCATACTTAAACAACAAAACAAAATCCTGGAAAAGCTTTTTCTCCCAGAAAAAAAAAAAAAAAAAAAAAGTTTTCTAGTAATGAATCTTTACAGAGAAAATGCTGCATAATTTCACATCCAAATCTGGCAACCGTATCTGCAGGAAATTTCCACATCTATGCCAAATCATTATAATAATAAAAAAACTATACTAAGACAGATGAGTCATTAAGATAATACTGTGGAACTTGAGATACATATTCCAGCTCAACTGTCTTTTTCTATCACAAATCAATTGGGTGACTTCAACCCAAACACTGGTTCAATTTCCCATCTGTGAAGAAAACAATTACAGATTCACACTTCAAAACTCACGGGGGATTTAAGAGTAGTAAGTAGGGAAAAAAAGAAAAAGAAAATAAAAGTAACGTCTGTAGACAACTTAGTACTTTTAGATATTGTAAATTTCTGGAATGTCATTAAGGTCAGGCAAAAACATTGCTGATACTCTGTCAGCATCATCATTCAGATCATTATAATATACCTCAATAGCTATTTACTTTTTTAATTATTGTTTTTGTGTAGATCACAAAATGCCTACAACATACGATGCATTTTTCTAACGTCATGGTTTCCCTAACATCATGATTTTTTTTTTTTTTGTCGTTTTCTACGTACTGCTTGCCTGTTCTCTTATTTCTGTTGCATTTCTGTTCTCTTATGCTATCCTTGTATCTTAGTATAAAACAAATATCCTGCACAGGCAGACCTCTCTTTCAGACAGGAACAGTAGCGTCTGCAGGAAACACTAACATTTTGTTCCCACACCATGGAGAACACACTACACTCTTCAGTCTCAGAGGGTGTGCGTTTACAATATCTAAATGATACACCCTACTATCCAGCAGAAGTCAAAAAGCAGTAAATAAAGCTAACCAGACAGTTAACTAGAACAGCTATACAGGTTTTTAATACAAGCGCATGTAAAATATATGGCTGCATCTTCCATAACCTCAGTTACAGACCCTTCCTGAAGCATAAAAATAAACACGCAATGGTACGGGCCCAAATCACGCTACACATTTTCAGCGCTTACAAGTGCTGCGTTTTACATGCCATCCCACACAGCCAGAACGTTCAATAGTTAGAGTCTAATACAAACGTGTACTTACTTTATCAATGTAATGCTATTTACTGTCATGGTAGAAAATGGCCAAATCAACTCAATAATGAGAGAGAAGTGAGATGAAGCTGCGAAGTTATTTCTCAGGAAAACATGCATACGTAGTGGCAAGGTTTGTTTCTTTTTTTCCGCCCCCTCTCTGTGACTCCAGTCACTTCCCCCTCTCCAGTTTCAAAGTTGCTCACAAGGTAGAAGACCTGAGGCACTGAATCTTATAACAAGCATTAATGTCTGCAAGATAGAGAATACAGTTCAGTTCCTGCCCCTAACAAGCTGGTAGTTATTCTAAAAATAAACTATGCCCATTAATTTGGCTTGAAGCGTCTGTAAGATTTCCCTTCCACGAATACTTTCACTGATACACAAATGCCATTTCACCCAATGCTTTACCCATTTTAATCAACCACAGAAAAACAATTGAATGGCTTTCAGTTCCAACCTTGCATCAAAGGTCCGTAACACCTGGTAAATAAACAGCTTCCTCAAACTAGGACATCTCTGGAAGTGCTGTGAAAGCACTAGATGATCCACAAAGTAAAACCGTATGGAAATGTCATGTCCTGACAACGGGCAATTTTATTAGGCTTTTCAAAATCTACCATTAAGTTTATTTTCCCAAAATACTTTTCTCAGAGACCTGGATTTGTGTAATTTGCAACCACACGTGAAAACCATACATGGACCTTATGCAACTGTGAGCTTCCAAGGGCTCCAGATGAGCTAATCCAGCAAAGCCATAGCCTTTCCCAAGAACCTTCACGGAGGAGTAGGAATTTGACCACATGGAGCAACAGCTTTACACCACTCTTGTAATTTATAAAACAAACCATCTAAAACACAGAAACACTGCCAAATGTATTCTAAAATTGTTCAATGTTCAGCTACTGACTACAAAGCTGATTTAAGGCATTAGGCTCGAATCAGAAGCTCAAGCACAGCTCATGCAACACAACTGACTGTACTCTCACACAACCATACGCTTGGTCCTGACAATACAAGACTTCACCTTCTCAGCATTTTGTGACCAACAGACTTAGATATCAAATGTTCTCTCTCCACATAACCCAGACATGGTACATACTTGCATATTGTTCGAGGTCCTCCTTCTGGTATGACTCCCCTCCCTCAGGCCTGCACGAAGGTCTCCAGAAGGTAGGCCTTGCACGAGCTACTCCAAGAAGTCCTGCCAGGGAGCATGGCCAGACTGCGGTACTCCATCCACGCTGCGGACTGACAGACAGCTTGCCTACTGAACTAAATTCTCCCAACGAGCTGCCGGAGAAAGCGACTGCAAGAATTCAGAATTTAGCAGAAAGTGGATCAGCATCCAGTAACAAAAGACCTAAGCTTCTGTCTCTAACCTTTCCCAGTAGGATTGGGTAAAGCTTCCATCTTTACCTGCCTGTTTCTAAGAACTAACTTAAAATAAATAAACAAACACACACACACCACACACAGCAACAAACAGGAACATCCTGGCAAACCAGAGACGAGTCTTTGTAGAAAGCAAACACAAACTGAACTAAAAGGAAAACAAGGCATAAATGGACGGCTGCACAATCTCTTTCCGTTTCCCCGTGGCAGAACGACTGAGATTCAGACAGTCTTTACTAGGGGATCTTAATTTGCCTGTACTGCTCCACAGTAAGTATATTCACTCACAGACGTATGAAACAGCCCAGAAGTTGGAAATGGATGTTAGGACTCCAGACGGAAACACTGCAGGGACCGCTGCACTCCAGACTCCAGCAGGTAAAGGAACTCCAACCTGCAGGACGTATCCCTTGTTTGCATGACACGCTTCCAGCATAGCCTGGACAGCCACGGTACTACCTTCTCCTGAGACGGCGCTGCCTATTTATGGGACATTCCTCTCTGCTTGCGATCCTAGAGAACAGTAACTTCAGAGTGAAAAGTCATTATCATGTCTCTGAGAGGACTTTCGAAGGCTAATCCTTCCTCTGAGTTACTCCAGGACTGAGTCAGCCTTTCACATTTCCATTTCTAAGAAAACATTCTTGACATATTTTTTTTTTACTGTTCCTGTAATAATACTCTGTTCTACAGCAGCCTCAGAAATCATGGGCAAAGCAAGCCCCAAGAGATAATCACCAATGCAAAACAAGGTTTATGCATTATTATTACTTCTAGCTTGATAAATACAAATCTTGCCGTCCTTTATACTAATTGCATGTGTACTACAGAGACACATAAAATGTGGAATTGTAAAGAGGACAAGAACCCCCCTAAATGATTAGGCGCAACGTCTTACTATCTAAGCTTTTCCAGTTCATTAATATTTCACTTTTATATATTCCTCAGCTGCTTTTACAACATGTTCCTTTCTCTCCTTCTTAAGGATGAGCACGGAGAATTGTTTGAAGTAACTAGCAGACCTTGCCTGGCATCCCCACCTCCATGCCCCCTGAGAGTTTAACACTTCAAGCGCAATATATACTAGATGGAAAAAACGCATCTGGCACAGAAGAGAATAAGAAGGGATTTTGAGTCTCCCTTCTGGTTACGTTCCACTATAAAGGTGTGCGGTAGGAAAACAAAGCGATCCACGTTTCTCTAAGCTGAGAAACTTACTGTTGTCGGCTTCAAAGGCAAGAGAGACATAAAGCTCTGAGGGGTTCAATTCTCTGCGGGAAAAACAGGGCTGCGTGTTCCCTAGCAAGAAGAAAAAACTCGCTGCAACTTTCTTTTCCTCGCAGAAAAGTGAAAGATCCCCTCCTTCAGCCAGGAGAAAAGGCACAAATTATCTAGAGGAGACATGGGATTTTTTCCACAAACCTTTCCCATAGTAAGCGGCACCATCGCCATCTGCTCCACCTTTTCAGCCTGCCATGCGTTTCTGGAGAACCGTCAGCATCCTCCAGCGCCTCTCCCCCAAACCCAGCCCCGCGCCAAGGCCCCAGGAGACCCCCAGCACCACCCCCGTGCCCGCTCACGTTTCCGAGAAGGCTTCTGCCTCTCCCCCCCCACAGGGCGCCGGCAGATTCCTCGATAGACAGGGGGGTGCGGGGAGAAGAATGAGGAGAACAACCTCAAGGAAGGATCCAGACAAAAAGCACCGCGTCTCCCCACTGACCTGCGGGGCTCACACCCCTCTAGAGGCGCAGCCCGGCTCCGCAGGGGGGCTGCAGCCACCACACGGCAGCCCCGGGGCCAGCCCCCGCGGCCACCTGCGGGCTCCCCCCCAGCACCTCCGCGCAGGTTCCTCGCCCCCCGGCGCCGAGCTGCGGCACCGGCAGCGCCCAGCCAAGGGCGCAGGGCGGCCGGGAGCCGCCGCCCCGCCAGCGCTGAGCCGAGGCGAGGCCGGGCCGCCGCGGGGCGCCACCCTCGGCATCCCCTCAGCACCTGGCGCCCCCCGCCAACCTCCCCCGCTGCCCCGGGGCCGTGCCGGAGGGACCGCGCTACCTGGCCGGGCTCCTCCGGCGGGGGCTGGGGACCCCTGCGGCGGCCGCCGCCTCCCCGCCCGCCTGCCGCTGTCTCGCCGGGCGGCCGCGGGGCGAACGATGCGGCCGGGGCCGCTCGCCCCAGGCGGTGCCGCTCGCTCCGTCGGTCGGTCGGTCGGTGTCAGTCAGTCATGCTGCGGCTGCGGGCTGGGCGTGCGTGTGCGCGGCGGGCGGGTCGGCGGCGTGCGGGGACAGAGAGAGGGAGGCAGCGGGCGGGGGCGGGCCGGGGCGGCGCTTCCGCGTGTGTGTCGGGGCGGGGGGGCCGGCTCCGATCGTGTGGGGGGCTGCGGGGGGCGAGCCTGCACACGCGTGTGTGTGCCCGTGGCCGTGTGTGTGGCCGTGTGTGTGTCCCTGCGTGGCAGCCTCCCCGGCCTCCGCGGCCGGCAGGGGTAGGCGCAGCGGTGGGGGGAAGGGGGGGGGGGGGGGGGGTGAAAGTCCGGGTCTGCCCGGCAGGAAATAAGCTCTGCCCCCGTGTGTTTAAAAAAACCAAATGCACAAGGATTTTGTGTTGGTTTGTTTATTTATTTATTTGTCTGTTCATTTTATTTTCCTCTCCCGTACGCTAGGGGAACCGGCAGATTTCACTTCCTCATCCCCTTTTCTGATAGCGCGCTTCGTAATTATTTTTTTCTTGTGAGCCCGTCACAGTCCAGGCGTGTCGCCGTACGTAAAAAAGGGACCGTGTAAAGGGCACTTAAAAAGCAGTGACGGTGCCAAAGGCAAGGTCTCGTCCACATCGGTGTGAAAACAGAAATAATCCACCTGGAATATTGGTCAGGGCAGCAGTCAGTTACATGGCATTTGCTGTAAGGAATAAGGTTCCCTACCCAATTCAGAAAGGAAGGGTAAAACAGAGGAATAACCATGCTCTATGCAACTCATATTTAAGGGGTAAAGTTTTCATATTATGGTCTTTCTTGCCAATTTATACAGCACCATTCCCACATCCCTTATCAAAGCAAGATATCTTGCCTCAGAAAGGACCTCACTGGAGTAAAATGAGTGACAATTCACGTGGATGGCAAACTGCAGGTAGGCACCACCTCACCTCATCTTACAAAAACTAACATGAAACTGTGCAACAGAGTATCACACTGGCTTTGCAACCCAACTAGCAAAATAACTTCATTTTGTAAGCATCATTGCTCATCCTGAAACTGAAGAACTCAAAGAAATGTTAAGTACTAGAATTATACAGTGAAGTGTAGATCAAAATTAAGTCAATGAGAGTTTTGAAGAATTCTGAGTAAAACACATTTCCATAAAATGCAGGCAGCTACAACTTAACAGCAACAATGAGGACAATTTCTGCTGAAATTCTGAGAATACTTCTGTGAAAATGAAGAGGGAGTTATGTCTGTGTCAGATTTCGTATGAAACTGACAGGAATCTGGAGGGTTTTATGTATGTCTTTACAAAGTCTAAATTTTCAAACAAGGCCGTCTGACATACAGAATTATCTTTAGATATCGTTGTCAGTCAGTCAAACAAGTTCACCACTATGCTGTATGAAATGTAATGACCAAACCGAAAGGTGTTTGTTTCTGTTTCTGCTTGGGCTTGGGGCAGAGTGGCTGGAAAGCTATGCAGAGGAAAAGGGTCTGGGGGTGTTGATCGATGCTCGCCTGAACATGAGCCAGCAGTGTGCCCAGGTGGCCAAGAAGGCCAACAGCATCCTGGCCTGTGTCAGGAACAGTGCAGCCAGCAGGAGCAGGGAGGTGATCGTCCCCCTGTACTCTGCTCTGGTGAGGCCGCACCTCGAGCGCTGTGTTCAGCTTTGGGCCCCTCAGTACAAGAAGGACATCGAGGCCCTGGAGCGTGTCCAGAGAAGGGCTATGAAGCTGGTGAAGGGCCTGGAGCACAAGTCCTGTGAGGAGCAGCTGAGGGAGCTGGGGATGTTTGGTCTGGAGAAGAGGAGGCTCGGGGAGACCTCATTGCTCTCTACAACTGCCTGAAAGGAAGGTGTGGGGAGCTGGGGGTCGGCCTCTTCTCACAGATAACTAATGATAGGACTAGAGGGAATGGCCTCAAGTTGTGCCAGGGGAGGTTCAGGTGGGAAATGAGGAGACATTTCTTCTCAGAGCAGTCAGGCATTGGAGTGGGTTGCCCAGGGAGGTGGTGGAGTCAGTGTCCCTGGGGGTGTTTAAGGAAAGGTTGGACGTGGTGCTTAGGGACATGGGTTAGTGGGTGACATTGATGGTAGTTGAACCAGATGATCTTGGAGGTCTTTTCCAACCTTTATGATTCTATGATTCTTGGCCAGATAATAACAGATAAAATGTTCTACAGTCACAGAGAAACAGTTGGAGTATGTTGAACACAACAGTACCATAATGATGCTAGATAGACAGATTTTTAGTAACTTGTCATCCACATTTTAAAATGTTCAAAAATCTCATGGGACACCACCTCAAGAGTAGATATTCATTATTCAAAGTGCCTATATTCGCAATGTGGGAATTTCAAACAAGAAGACAAGGTGGCAAAATAGTTTTACTGAGTGCCGGTTCAAAACCCATCCAAGCATTTAAGCATGTATACAGCTCTATGTGCATGAGTTGCCTCAATGAAGACTAGGATTTTTTGCCATAATTAAAATTACGTGTCTGCTTAGCCACTTTATTAAGTTTTAATTAAGTTTTAACTTTATTAAAGTTAAAGACAGAGGAATCTGTGATTTGCTGAATCAGGGTTCTCCCAAGAGCCTTGCATGGTTTCTGAACTCCATCTCTCACCCTTCTTCCTCCTGCCTGTGTTCAGTAGAAGATCCTCACAGCCTCCTAATGGTTAACTCTGACTCTCTGGCATGTTTCTCTAAGCTCTCCTGCCTGCTGTTGCCCTGAAAGGTTAGCCCCTGTGATTAAGTGGCACTTCCAGACACACTCACAACTGATGTTTCCAGTGAAGTCAGAAAGGCTTTGATCAGCCCAGTGACACAGGCAGAAGAACAGACAGCAGGTAGAGATTGTACAGAATAATGGCAGCTTTTCAAAAACTACATTTCATTCTAGTTGGAGGATGGATGGACGGACGGACAAAACATTGTAATTATTTTAAGCATCAAGCAATACCTGTTTTGAAGTGGCTTTGCTAACGGAGACCTCAGCAGATAGCTATGGGAGCTACAGGAGGAGGAAAATTTATGGCCACCACACCCAGGACCTTCCCAAGCATAAGTAACCTGATTCTCGTCTCCCACCCAATTCCTGCTAGTGTGGCCCCAGTGACTTTTGCAGAAAACCTCTCTGTATGACAGGTATGACACCAAAATAATCATCAGGCTTTGCTAACACAATGAAATCTTATCAGAAAATTCCAGGTTTGCAGAGATGTGGATTCATCAGGAAGAATGCATTCTTCTTGCTGGGGTATATAAATGTCCTGAAAATTACTACAGCAGACATGTTTGATCCCCTTGCATTGTCTATCAGCTATTTCTATTCCCTCTCAGTTTGAGTTCATTCCTTGTTTCCTGACTAATCATTTCACGTGATCCCCCGTGCTTGATGCTGCCGCCTACTTAATAAAAAAGAGGACTGTGTTTTTTACCACATTTTTTTTTTCAAATTTTCTCCACCTCAGTGTGGATTCATCTCAGGGTAGGCATGGAGGGAGCTGAGGCACGTGAGATCAAATCAGTTTCGACAGCCACGTCCATCAGGGTTCAGTGTGCATCCCTGTGTAACCTTCTTTAAGACCTTAAGATCTCTGGATACAAGCCTTGAGTGCAGAAAAGTGCCGGTCTGCCTTATTCAGCATACAGGACAGTCGGTGATTCTCTGCACGAGTGACCCTAACTGCGGAGATTTAGGGGCTGGACGTAGCTATAAAACAAAATACTTGGGTATAGGAGGGCAGGTAAAACACTGGAGGGGGGTGTGTAAAATAGATTCATCTCTGTTTCGTATGAGCTTTTAATGAATCTTAAAGGAACCGGTTCTGTGAGAGCAATTCTGCTTGCCAAGCTGTGACTCACCGCCACATGCTGGCAGAGTAAACTAACCTCAGCACTTGGATACTCTGGGGCATCTTGGGAGGGGATGCAAAGCTGCACTGACTTCACTGAAGGCTTTTTTTGAACAATACTGTTTGAGCCAGCATGGCATTGGGAGTGTTGCTGCTCCACAGTAACCATGAAGCAGTCTGGTCAAGTCCCAGTGTACCATCACAGGACAGAGCAAAGGAGGCCTCCTGTACCAAATTGCTTCCACTGCCTTTTCAGGAAACATCTGTTCAGTGGAGCAGTGCCATACTGATCAATATGTATTGCTTTTGTGCTGCGTGTGATCATACCCACTTATACCTTTGGAGCCAGGATTAACTGAGTGACCTGTTTGCTGTGTAGTGCCTCGTATGTGCAATGTACTGGATAAATAGTCACTGACACTGGTCAGTTTGTTAAATGTGATGGATTTCATCACGCTAACATTAAAATCTCAAAGGAGATCAAAGTGCACTTTAGTTAATAAAAAATAATGGTGGTCTGATGCAGTTTTTAAATTAATGTTCATGGGTTTTGTCCCCTGCTTTTAAATTTCTTGTAAATTGATTTATAGTCTCTGTCACTGGACTCTCACAGTGTCAATGGCACAAACGACACCACTTTTTTGCAAGATGATCACCGTCGCTACTAGGGTCAGAAAGAGCAATGGCAATTATAAGTGTAGAATTTCTATTCACTCAGAAAGAGAAATGCTCATTACAATCTCAAAATGTAGCTTGTTAGATTGAACGAAGAATTTTTTTCTTTTTACTCTCTCACCAGTGAGGTATCTGGAGTAGAGTAGGGTAGGGTAGAGTAGAGTAGAGTAGAGTGGAGTAGAATGGAAATGGAATGGAATAGTTCTAGTTGGAAGAGACCTACAAAGAACATCAAGTCCAACTGACTGACCACTTCAGGGCTGACCCAAAGTTAAAACATATTAAGGGCATTATCCAAATGTCTCTTAAATATATACAGGCACGAGGCACCTACCGCCTCTCTAGGAATCCTGTTCCAGTGCCTGAGTCCCCTCTTGGTAAACAAGTTTTTCCTGATGTCTAGTGTGAACCTTTGCTGACAGCTTTGAGCCATTGCCATGCGTCCGGTCACTAGATAGCAGGGGGAAAGGATGAGCACCTCCCTCTCCACTTCCCCTCCTCAGGAAGCTGTAGAGAGCAAAGAGGTCACCTCTCAACCTCAATTTCTCCAAGCTTGACAAACCCAGTGTTCTCAGCCTCTCCTCACAGGGCCTGCCTTCCAGCCCTTTTACCAGCTTTTTTCCCTCCTCAGGGCACATTCAAGTACCTTAACATCTTTTTTATATTGTGAAGCCCCAAACTGCACACAATACTCAAAGTGAGGCCACACCAACACTAAATACAGAGGGAGAATCACCTCTTTTGAGCGTCTGGCTATGCAGTTTTTAATGCATCCCAGAATGTGGTTGCCCTTTTGGCTGCCAAGGCACACCGCTGGCTCATGTTGAGCCTACTGTCAAGCAGCACCCCCAGGTCCCTTTCTGCAGGGCTGCTCTCCAGTCACTCATTAACCGATCTGTAGTTATGCCCAGCATTATTCCTACCCAAGTGCAGAATCTAGCGTTCAAACTATTAATGCAGATATTGGCATCATCCAATTGGGAGGACAATGAACGTATAACTGGACCACAGTTATCAGTTCTAATCAGCTCTATTATTTATATAAATGAGCTTAGTGGTACAGTTTGCTTACATTTCCATATAGAAAAATGCCGTAAGTGGAGAATGTAGTTCTGTAGGAGCATAAAGGGATTTCTTTCAGTGTTCCACTGAAAGTGTTCCACATGTCTTGGTGAAAAAATTGTCACTCCTAACTCAGAAGAATATTTTTGCAGTAAAATCTGTTCACACCAGCTGGCTGGTGGTCTGATCCTGCAGTAGGTGAACAAACTCCTGGGTTGCTCCTGAAGCAATCCCCAAAGCTCCATGTGGTTATAGAAATCTGAAGGACTCCAAAGGACTTGGACACTCTATTTTTACAAACAACAGCTTAATGAAAGCATGTAATTCATGCTTTGTTTGTTTGCATTGCTTTTTATTTGGACAACAAAAGCCTGTATAAAGGCAGTTTTACTTTTCATTCTGAGCTTTTTCCCTTTGAGGATCCCCATGTCAGAATATTTCGGTTTCCCAGGCTAATAGGCTTTTTTCCTTTGTAATTTGTCTGTTCAGACTTGTATTCTTTGTATTTAAATTGTGGAAATATTTTGGTTTGTCTACTTCGTTTTGTTTTTGTTTTAATTTATTTTTATAACATTTATATGTTTGGCAAAATTAAACTTGACAAGCATTCCTTTCGGTGTTGTTATTTATCCATTGTACAAAATGGGAATAGGAAGGAAACCTGCTGGAAGGGAAAACTGCATTTCTATTTGAAACTGATTGTTAACAGTGAAAACGTAGTCTGAGGGTGGTATTCTGTACCAGGAATAAAGGATTGTTAAAAAAGTAATGTATGCCTCGTTTTATCATATCTGTGACTCTAATGTATCATCACAGCAGGAGCTTTCCACAGTACCACTGATCATGGGGGTCTGAGCAAATTCTGCCTTTAAGTTTCATTAATTAGGTTTGCCTTAGGCCGAAGCAATGCCTAAGGTTGTTCAGTTAGTGTGGGATTATGAAAGTTTTCTCCATAAGTTTAGTGAGCAACAACTTCTGTGCTTTGCACACAAAAGACCATACATGAGGCATGTAAGAGGTAGAAATCATCTGAGATAATGCAGAGGAATGCCGGATGCCCAAGCATATGTATTAATACATAAAACATACAAGGTGCAATATTATGCACATATTATGCAGCGTAACACCTAAAAGACAAATTAATGAAAAGGCTTCCAGCACAGATAGATTAAGGGCCCTGCAGTCCATCTTTACAGCTGTTAGAGGAACTCCTTATCGGAGGTAGAGCAATGCCAGATTTTCAGCGCTTCCTTTCCAAATTTTCTCTTTCACTTCTGCTGCTATAGACCACATTTGTCTCCTGAAATATCCGTTCTTCATGCCTCCCTCAATCTATACTGACAATCGCTGAGGAGAAAACATTGGTTTCTCTACTTCTTTAGCTTGGTAAATTAAAAAAATAATAATAATTGAAAAAAAACAAAAACAAAAACAAAAACAAAAACAAAACAAACAAAAAAAAACAGTTAAACTTCAGATAATGGTCAAAGAATAAGAACTAATATATGTAATGAATTTTATTTTATTCAGCTGTTACCACTTGTATTGCTTATAGCCAGCATCCTGACAACACCCAGTAAAATATATAAGCTTATTCAGTTACTGATGTACTTCCAAGCAGCCTTTCAGTTAGATCTTCAGTTGGAGGAATCTACCTGGAAAAACATCCTGAGGTTAAATACACAAAAACTTTTGAGTCCCCTCAGTGTGGTGTCTCTGTCTCTTGGCTATTTAGCAGTCACATTGGCAAGAACTCAGAGAGTTGTACAGGGATGATCACTAGTGCTTTTCCAGTAAGGCATAGCTTTTGGTCTTCATAAACAAATAAAGAAATAAATATCAGCTCCATACTTCCTCAAGGACAGGAAAAAGCACATTCGTTTTTTAGACCTTTAGCAGTCACATCAGGTTAAAACAAAAAAAAAAAAAAAAAAAGAAAAACAAAAACTGTGGCTAACCTTCAATGCCGATAAAACAGTAAAAATGTACTCAGGTAAAAACTAAGGCATTAACTACACGCCTATTTTATTTTATTTTTTAATCTTAGAGGCAGATTATTTATGAGCTACTGCAATATGGTGTGCCTGAGTACTTCGCAAGCACATTCCTGTGCCCCGTTTGAGTTGGCATTTGGAGAGTGGACATTCGGGATTAAATGAATTGGCAGCGTCGTGTTGGAAACCCCTTGCTGAGCTGGAGTTAGAAGAAGGCCCTGTTGCCTCTTCCACAGGAGCACCCTTACTTTATATTTGTTACCACTAGTAATACAATCTCAGGCATATGCGTGCAAACGTGAGATAGCAGTTTTGTAGAGTACTACTTGCAATGAAAATTTGCATTTTTTTTTTTACCAAAATCTGCAAGAGATTGGTGCCTTGCATTTCACTTCAGAGTGCTGCTGTGGCAGGGACAGATTCTCTTCACCAGATGTTGCCTGTGTGATCATGAGGCTTCAGGAGAGAAAGCAGCACACCTCAAGCTCTCATAATGTGCAATCAAACTGAGATGTGCTAAGATCTATCCATTTTCACATTCATGTCCATTGTGCCTACCCTCATATTTAGTATTTATGGAAGAAAGAGCCATTCAAAAGCTTTATTCAAAAATCTCATTTTAAAGTCAGATCCTGAAATTTTCTAGACACTGTTAGAGACGAACTGTGGCTGAAACCCGTATTGCAATTCTGATGTGAGTGCAAGGTCTGCTGCTTGTGGCTGGAAATCTAGTCTGCTTAATGAATTTACTGGGCTTTGGCTTAGATCCTAAAGGATACTTACCACTCCATTACATACTCTATTATTACACAGTATTATTGTTACGAGCATCACAAACACCCATGATATATATCTCTATCATAGTCAATATGAGAAAAAAATCTCAGCACGCTTCCCCAAATATAGAAATGCTCGGTGTTGCCTCATGCTCTGAATATTTGAACAGGCTCACGTCTTGGCTCAGGTCCCTGAAGCATACATCCCTTCCTAGAGAACATGCATCAGGAGGAGAAGATCTAAGATAAGGGGACGGGTCCAAGGCAGTTTCCCCACCGTGAGTCAGAAAGCCTGAAGGCTTTCGGAGAAAGACACCACTGCCACAGAACTGACAGCTGCCATTCTGCTGGGCACCTTCCTCTCTCAGGTGGCATTCAGTTTAAATGACCTGAAGAATGACAGTAGAAAGGTCTGATAACTTGTCCTTGATAATTGAACTAATTATGCTATTCATAGTCATGTAAGTGTGATAACTGGCATTAAACAGCCAAATTTTGGGTAGCGTAGATTTCAAAAGCACTAGCAGAGTAGCATAACGGACACAGGCAAAAATGTACCAGAAATTTGAGCTCAGCGGTGCCCAAACGTTGCCAAATATACACACTTCAAAACCAAATCAATAACAAAAACTGTTCAGAAAGCAGAACTTATTTCGCTAATATACAGTGCTAATAATTCATGTGTCACGTTTCCTGACTTTTATATCCCTATTTACTCTCCCCCTGAGTATCATTTTATTTTTACCATGACAATCTGTGAATCATATACAGATAATAAATAAGCTCCTTCTGAGATACATGTGTAGAGCAGCTATGAAATAAACATAGATACTTGCTACCAGCTCTATTAAATTTTCAGAGTTTTTGAGATTTCTTTAATTCATCTGTTCCTATACCCCAGACAATTAAATGCTATTGAAATGGATGTTATATAAAAATACAAAATGAAAACCTGAGTTTCATAGCAAATAAAACGCTCTGGTATATTAAATGTGTGTTCATTAACACACAGACAAATACAGTGCGTCTTTCCCTCCCAAGGGCAACAGTAAGTTATGCCTCAACAAGCAGCATGGATTTACGTCCCTAAATGATTCTGTCTTCAATAAACATTTGTACACTTGCCATGAAACCTAAGAAATCGTATGTACTTTAATTAATTCCAAGATACTGAATTAATCTTTGAGAAAAAATGTATTAGATAACTATATTCATTAAATGACGATTTAAAAAAACATGGGTCAAGCCAAAATAACCCCAACATGTGTTAATATTTTTTTTTCTGTATTGTTGGAATAAGACATTTCTACACAAACCTATGGGCTCCTATTTCCTTTCTTTTATTTTTTTATTTATTTTTTTTTAAGAAATTGACACATTATGTGTTTGTGTGCTGTTTGTGTGCTGTTTTTAGCTGGATTCTGGTCTTGATTTGAGATTTGGGGGAGTAAAATTTTGGGGAGTATCTGAGATATTCTAGAGGGTATATAGGAGCTAGGGATTTAAGTCCTACTAAATACTGGAAATTAGATGCTGGCTCCCACAGACTTCCTCAAATATTCCATTCTAAACGGGTTCCATGCTAAATTGAGTCTATAAGATTTATAAGTCTATTTTATTTTACAGAAAAAATAGGACTTTCCAAATGATGTCCACAGATTTTATTTAGAAATTATGACTTGTAACTACCTTGCATTATACCAGGCCACTGAAGAACATGAAATTTCAGCCCTATAGAAGGTATATTAGCTCAGTGAAAGAGCAAGCTTGCTATGGAAGCTCATGAGTAGATAAGTGTATATTTTGCTAATACTTAAATGAAGAACACAAACTTCTGTCTGCTGAACTTGATAGCAAATGTCCCAGTAATTTTAATGGGAGCAGCACCGGAGTCATTTTGGTGGGTGAACTGACTATAAGCACAATGCTACTACACACATCCCCTGCGTAAGAGGGGTGCTTCTATGTAAAGTTCCAAGTTTCTCCCTGCCTCTTTGCCAAAAAGAGAATGTGGGGCATTAACTAATAGGAACAGAACAGCTAAGGAAGGAAGAATACAGCTATGTATTTTAGAGCATCTATATAGCATTAATAGCCAGAGCATAAAATGCAGGTGGGAGGATGATTACACTGTAATGGCTTTTTACAGAGAAAGGTATTTACAAATATTTGGGGTCTGATCTAAATACTGTTAAAAACATGTCATGAAAAAAGCAGTTCTCTGCAGCAAGCACACAGTTACTGAGATGCCATTCCTTAACAGCTGCTCCTATGGTACTAGAGGTAGCAATAAAAGCTGAATATTTAAATTTGCTCTTCTACAATAACATATTTTTAATAAAAAGGGGTAATGAGGTAAAAACAGTTTTTAAAAATACTATAGATAATCTTCATCTACAAGTACATGGAGTGCATCCCTGTGAGCAGAGAGGGGATTTTATGCTGTTCCTACATCTTGTTTTTCCGCAAATATGTGATCTTGGAAGCAGGAAACTGAACAAATGATTTATTATTTGTAAATAGTGAAATGTGTCTTTAAGGGTTACTTAAACTGGCCTTCAAAACGTATGCAGACATTTCTGAATTGCCGTTGATAGTATATACGTTGTGTTCAAACAAAACTTGCTGCTAGGTTCAACTATCAACACCACTCTGCTTTAGCTTTTAAACAGTGTGAAAAAAGAGGGTGGGAGAAGAAAGGCAGTAGAAGTGCTAATGCAATTGTTTGATGTGTGCATGAGAGAGGCAAAGAGGAGGAGGCAGGCATCCTGCCACTCAGGCTGCCGGCACTGAACTACATTGTTCTTTATGCTTCTCCCTTTCACGCAACCTTTTTAGTGGAAAATAATTATAGCTGTACATAAAAACCGTAATGTTTATTTTATCGATCTAACAATACTATGGCTTACGTCTCCACTGAACTGTCCATTTTTCACTGGTGTTTTTTTCTCTGTCCCTCACAGTACGCTGTATGCAGCTAGGAATGCTGTGAATGAGCCCACCCCTGTACGATTCAGTGTGGCATTTTGCCAATGGAGAGCGACTGACTTCACGTCAAAATGTTTTCCCTTTAATTAGTGTGAAAAAAAAAAAAAATACAGCAACCCAATTATCTAAAAGAACCGTGTGGATTCTCGTCACAGTGAGGAAGACAATGCCACAGATGTTCCCTAGTTCAGGAACACCTAGGCTGTTTTATTAGAAGACTGGTGAGATAATAGGTTTGGCTATCAAGCCTTGAGTTTCATGACTGGGCTACTAGGAGCCTGCTATATTAGTGCTTGAACCCTTAAATCAACCATTTTCTCTGGAAAACAACAAAACAATAATACTGAACTACTTGGGTGATGAAAAGGAGCTGCCAGCATTTGGATATTTCTTTGCAGTACTTTGCATGAGGACCCTGGACACTGACTGAGAAGCCCAAGATGCCCCACACTGGAGCTCTGGCTCTGCTCGACAGACAGCGTCTGGGGGCAGCTGCTCTGCCAACCTGCTGTGCCCACTGCCTGCTCCTTCCCCCCACGCCTGTGCAGCTTCAAAAACTCCGAGCAAGATTCGTGTAAACCCATGAAGAGAATCAGGACTGAGTACTATCAAATGGGTGAGGTATCTGAAGCGGACAGATCCTCAGCACTGCGCTAATAATAGAAATAATGACAGTTTTTACAGCATCCTGCTTGGCTCCAACAGCTGTCTGTACCAAAATCAATGACAGAATTACCTTTAACTTCAATGTTGGGTTCACTGCAATTTATTTTTTCCTTGGACTTGATCCAAGTTCACATATTAATTCCGCTAACATTAATCTATGTGCAGAAGTTCAGCTGAAGGCTGAAGCTGGTTTTGCAGAACAGTCCCTTTTATTACAATAAAATGCCTAAAAATGCTATTTCTCGGTGTTGTACCTAAACTTGTTCATTGATTCCTGATCCATCTGAAGTCCCGAATTTGAAATGCACACCGACTGGTTTTACTTTACAAACCAGCGGCAAAAAATATGTTGTTTTTTTCTTTTGCAACAGAAATTCCATTACATCAACATAAATTTATGTGTGCATGCCTGTAGAAATTAAGTGTTTTGTATAAACTATCTGGATCTTAATTACAGTGTTGTAGGAATGTGATCTGACCCTACAGTAGGGTAGATTTCTAGAAACCTAGATTCTAGTATTTAGTCAGTACTTAAAGGAAATGTGATGTCCAGCACTGGTTGGAAAACTCATTTGTGCATTATTTATAGAAGAAAGCCTCCTGACACTGATTGTAGAATAAGATTTTCTTGAAAAAACAAAACAAACAAACAAACAAAAGACAGATAAAGACAGATAAGGCCTCCAGAGCCTTTCTGTTGTTGCACCAAGGGCCGGATTTGCAGAGACACAAGGGCGCCTTCCAGCTTTTCAGGGACTGCTGGTATCCCCTCAATGTTAGGATGGTTGCTACCGAGCCCTGTTTGCAAACATGTTTTTGACACTGGTGTGCATTTAACTGCATAAATAGAAATGCTGTCCAAAGAGCCAAAAACCTGCTGGAAGCCAAAGCAGCTACTGGTGCTGTGAATGGGCTGACCAGGAGGTCAGAGTCATGTTCAAACACCCTTTCAACCCAGCTGGCCAACATTGCAGGTGAGCACAGGAACCTGGAAGCTCTTTTCTATTCTTCCCAGTCTACACTGCATAAATAACTACATATTTATTAACTGGGTCTTTTGGGTGTGTGCAGGACAGTCCCTTTGAGAAGTAAATCACAGGGATGCACATTTTTGTGAAACAGCCTGACTGGGAGCCTCTCACATGTGGCTGCTTTAGTCACAAGCCATTGGAAATGTAGCAACATCGTGCTATTTCCCTCCACCCAGTCCCCATGGGGCAGGAAAAAATTTGGTTGGATGGGATCTCAGGAGGTCATCTGCTCCAATGCCTGCTCAGAGCAGGGCCAGCTTCAAAGATGTATCCAACTGCCATCACAGCTTGGAATGAAATCGAGGCAAAGGCTGACCCTCTAGATCCCAAGTGAAGAGGCAGTGAGGGGCACATAAGCTCCAGCTCTTCTGATTTTCACTTCCCAGCTGGTTCGGGCAACAGGGGATCTTCTGATTTCAGAGGATCACTTCCTCAGACTTTTGTTTCACTTCTTTGTGCATTGTACAGGGAGTCTGCATGCCCAATTTAGGCTTAAATGCTAAATATACCTTGAACATTGAGACAGGTGGGGAAGCCCTCAGAAGGTGGCATTGGCATGCTGCGCACCCTGCCTCTCCTGGAAGCACCGCCGTGCTCTGTAGCACCTTCACCACGATGCCATTTTTCTGCTGACCCTACAAGATGTCAGATCAGCCTCTGTAAAAGGGGAATTGCCACAGAAAGTCACGAGGCAAAGAAGAGATCAAAATCAGTGGGTCTGTCATCAGAGCACTAAAATTGCTTTTACCTTTGGTATACTGCTGAAAACAGTAGAGATGCCCCAATGTCAGCTATTAAAAACAAACAAACAAAAAGTCTTTCAAACCTAAACAGATCTCTGTTACGAGTATAGAATGAAACCTAGGCTAAGAGCTAGTCTTTTGGAAATGGACTCAAACAAAATCCCATTAGGATGTGAATTATTATTTGAATAAAGAAAACAAAGGACAGAATATGGATGAAGATGACTGTGAGAGAAATACTATGGTTACAGCAGAAGAAACCATGTTGCAATACAGGTCTCCCTAACACAAAGTAGAGCTTGTGATGTGGTAGAGCTGTGGGGGGAAAGGCTCTGGGCTAACCTGTCTCTTCACAAGGTGACAAGAATTCTAAGGAAGGCATGAGAAAATGAACAAATGAAACCCTATGAACACCAGAATAGTAGCTATGCCATTAATTAATCACAATAGGTTAGGACCAAGGGTTAGATAGCTTCTAAATTCCACATAAACATCTTTTTTTTTTTTTTTTCAGCCACAGAGCCCAAGCAACACTGGTCAGTGACAAAGAGGTAATGATTCACCTGTGTGGCTCAGCAGAGCCTAACCTCTGAGCTGAATCAACTCGTATTTTATAGCATGACCTTAGATGAATCAGTCGATTGTCTTGTTTCACAATAATTCTGCTTGGATGCCTCGAAATTTCAGTCAATTTGATACGTGACACAACTATCAAAAACAGAAAAAAAAAAAATCAAGACAATTTGGTGTTACAGAGTGTTACGAACTAATTAATAGGAAAACTTGCTCTGTAGTTAAAATATTTTTCCCCAAAAGGAACAAAGAGGGACGGTGAAGTTTTGGTGTGGCGACAGTGAACACAGCGGTCAGGGAGCTCATCCACGCTCTGCTGAGACACAGCTGGAGGGAGCTGTGTCAGTATTGTGCCAGAAATAAAGACGCTTTGATCTCTTCAGTGAGCAGACCTCGTGAACCATGATGGAACCAGATATTCGAGTCTATCCACCTCCTGAGAAACTGAATACCTTCTCTTTGGCTGCCCCCACCTCCTCTCCTTGCAGGAGAGGCCAGGCTGGGTGCACAGACAGGTGCTCAAGGGGAGAGGAGAGGAGGGTCCTGGCCAGCCCCGAAAAGCTCTTTGGTTGTGCTCTCACTGCTACAGCCTCTTCCAAGCACCCCTGTGATGGAAGAAAGCCTGGGCACAGCTTCTCATTATCCTGTTTCTTCCTTCTCCCTGGTCTGCTCCTGCTCTCGGTAAGCACAAGATGAAGCCAGCACCTGGGGCAGACCCTCAGAACAGGGGCCAAAATTCTGCGTGTCCTTTGCAGCATTTCTGGTCTATTTGCACCTGAACAGAAGAGAATGCATACGTCCATGGGTAAGAGCTGCCAAGCAATGCTCTCAAAATAGTAAGCCAGCAAGCACCTGAATAATTTTGTGCAGGCAGGGAGAAGAGGTGCCCAGGTAACACAAGCTCACGCCTCTAACCACAATATGACAGCAGCGTGTTAATAACATGGGAAACTTTAACATCAGCTTTCATTTGTTCCCTCGCCTCTCTGCAGCTGAGGAATAAAGACAGCAAAGCCCTTTGTTTGTCAGCACTGAACACCTGCAGACACGCTCCAGCCCCACGCAGCGGCCTCTCCTGTGTGTGCTCAGCAACGGAGTAAGGGGAAGTGACCCCAAAATCAGAGGAGCAAGGTGTAAAGACAAGGAAACCCTTCAGGAAATCCTGGGAATGGGAAAGAGGAAAAGTTTTCCTTTTTTTTTTTTTTTTTTTTTTTTACCAAACCCTAAGGAGGGGACTTAAAGAAACAGCTCAAGTTTACCTTTCAAATGAGATAAACCTTCTACATGACCTTTTATTTCTTCTTAAATGACTTATGACACCTACACGTGAATTCCATTCATGAAAAAATAAAAAAATCCTTTGAACATCATGTCTTTTTTTTAGGCGAAAGTAAGCATTTCTGATATACACTACGTCAGCTCATTGAACTAATGCAAAACCACGTTTCTGAGTAACATCTAGTAATGACGTTGCACATCTAAGAAGTTTTATTGTCTGCTAACCATAATACAGAGAGAAATGAAATACTGAGATACAACCCAAAAATATCACTTAAGCTAGCATTTCCTAGGAAAAGGCTATGTATTTAATTATCCTTCGCCATTGTGCATTAAATCAAATCTTCTATCATAGTTGACAAGGCCAACTTTGCACTTTCCTGTTGTTTTGTCATATAAAAACAGGATGTCATTCCACGGGGGAAAATAATTGCCAACGATAAAGAGGCGGTTTCTTTGACATTTGCTAGGATATTGTTGAAAAATCTCTTTAGTATGGATCACTTCACCTCACTGACTAAGGGAACTGACTGGAAACTAAGCTCTAAAACCTGAGGCCTGCCACTGTGCCTGATATGAAAATGCAATATCCACCTTCTCCACTGCTTAGCGAAAGACATACCCCCTGCCAGGCAAAATACACATATAACGTACTCTGCTCTCTCTGCCTCAAGTTTGTTCTGCAGCCTAAGAAATGGCTGTTCACAGATACTTAAAATCCAATCAGATGCAACTGAAATATGAAAGAGATGCATTCTTAAATATAATAATGGTAACAACAACAACAACCCAGGGAAAATAAAAAGGAAAAACAGCACTACAATCAAGATGTCTGCAACACCAGCATCATTTTTAGACTGGTCCAGAATGATTATCTTGAAACCACATTGACAGCTGCATATCCATAAAGGTATGGAATACTTTTGGTTAAAACAGACTGGAATATAGCCCATGTCTCAAGGGTGTATAGGCTATAAGGGAGGCTTTAGGTGTAGAGGGAGAAGGACCCTCAGTCAGACTTCTTGACTTGATTCTTATTTTCCTGCATTGCACACAATTCATTCCACATAAAAGCCACACTTTTGTAGGAATCTTGAGTTTTCTTAATTTCTTGAGAAAAATGTTACACATTAGACTATGAAGCAAGTGGTTAGCTAGATAGTCAATGGTTATCTGATAATGAATGACATCTTACAGGGATTGACTACAGAGCTAAACATTTGCAATGTCATCAGAATTAATTGCTGAGGTTTTATTTGACATGCAAATTAAGAAGCATGAAATTAAGAAGAAAGATACTGTAATTTATTTTTTTAAGAATACTCAGGCAGACAGAAGAAGAATCTTGGAATGTGTTTCATCTTCTCCTTTTTTTCTTTTTTTTTTTTTTTTTTTAAATCACCAGCATGATTAAATTGTACGTACGTGCACTTCCTCAGTCTACACAAGAATAACCATTTCATCTCAGTGCCTCCACTACTGGACCAGTGAGGCTGAGTCAGCGGGTGCTTAAAAGGAGCTAGCGAGGTGATACACCTTCCTTCAGTTTTCCCTGGGGTTTGAAGCTGTCAGAGTCAAACCTGTCCCTGGCTCCTGCTGCAGGTTGTGGGAGGTGATGACAGTTTCAAAGTTTGCACGACTTGCACCCATACTAACGCCCCTGCAGCCACTGAAGCACCCTTTGTGCCTGCCTGGAACGAGCAGGAATAACTGGTGGAGGGCAGCCATCAGCACCCTGCAGATGCTGAAGATTTCATCACATTAAGGGGACCTTGCATGTTGTCTCTGCATGGTACCAGACCCCAGCTGTACTGGGGATGTGGAAAGGAGGAGAGATGGAAGATTAGAGGTTATCTGGTGATGCTGCTTGTCCCAGATGCACAACATCATGAGAGTGAAGGCCACCAGTCCAAAACGATCTGCCTCATTCTGGAGGCAACAGGGAGCTCTGCTACAGAAATGGTTTCTGTGGCTGGCTGTTGTGATGTTAATGTTGGTCACTCTTCCTGTTCCTGCTTGCTGAAGTCTCACCACTACAAGTGCTTCCACACCCTCGCATACTCCTCGACATACATGAAAGTGTGCTCTTCCAATTCCATTTCCAATCCATGGCCAGACAACTGCTCCGATTTGAATGAGATTATTAAAGCAAGGCCTAATCCCATGGAGACAGAGTACACGGAGAGAACAGAGTCCCCCATCCAGTGGTGCGTGGCTGGCGCACCAAGCTTTCCTTTTGGTTGAGCTGTGCCCATGGGAGCTGCATCTCCTCTGCCTTCCCAGCATGGTTTCCAAACATATGGAGCTGGACTGGAAAAACAGCCCTGGTATCCCATCCCATTCCTGGACAAAGCAGGAGTTGCTTTTGTATTCTGACCTGAAGCCATGCGTTTAATTGCTTTCTGTCTTCCACCTTCTTTTGCAATTTGCTGTTTCTTCAGTGTTGGTCCCTGCCCTTAAAAATTAACTCAGTAACAAAATCTGTGTACTAGCCATGTTTCCTTTGCGGTTATTAACAATCCTACCTTTTCCAGAAAGCTTCATTGCTCAGCTTTGCAAAGGCACTATGTATTGCTTTGTCCACATTGAAATGACCCTTGCAGATTCTGGCTCACAAAAGAACTGCATTTAGCATCGTATGAGCAGGATTGGGCCATGCTCCTGGTGTTTCCTTTTAAGCTGTATGCTAAACAGTCAAGCATTGCATGCATCTCTGTAGATTATTAACAACAACAACAAAAAGTGTTTCTATTATTCACTTTAAGCCACTTATTTTACTGAAAGCTCTGGTCTTAATTTTTTTTTCTGAGAACTACCCATCTATATGTATTTTTGGGGAACATGCAGAAAGCTACCATGAGACTGGTAATAATTAAAACTATTTGGGGAACTTAATTATAATGGAACAGAAAATAACATCGATAGCAATATGTGCATTAAAATGCACTATCAGTAGTCGTGTGCATTTAAACGCTCACAATCAGCATCAGTTATTTTTTTGCTGCATATGGTTTTGCCATTTAAGCAGTTCACATTATGGGTGAATTCATACTAAACTATTTTGAAAGTGCAGCAATAAATATCACTAGATAATTGTACGGGACAAATGGCGGTATATCTGGTGCCCATGTAACTGGGAAAAAAAGTCATAATTATCAGTACTGCTTCAGAGCCACATCAGATTAATTGAGAAGGGAGACTTAAATTGTTTTGCCTTATTTTTGTTTTAGTTACAGAAATCACAAAACAACTGAATACTTATTGTTGGAATTCACTCCGCTCAATACTCAGCTTTTTCATAAAGCCCAGAGCTTCTCTTCATTCCTGAAGTACCCCAGTGTAAATCAGGTGACCCTTGAATGAGCATTTTTTTTAATTCATCTTTTTAGTGAAACAGAACGTCAACTGGCAAAGACTGGTAGGTAAATACAAGAATGTGCATAAATGTTAGAAAGCATATCCTTAGAAAATGTGCTCAACCCCTCCTATTGTTATTTCAAACCTGTGAGAAGACAGACCTGTATGTCACTTAACCTGTTTACACTCCATTTTATGTTTATGAAATTGAACTGACGGGTGTGGATGGCTGCAGGGTGATTTGTGGTATCAAGCACAAGCAAGGGCCAGGAGCTTGGGTCATGTGGATCTTCTACTGGAACCATCAGCGAGCTTCATGCGCTCAGGGTGCTCCTACCTGGCTCTCTGTTTAAAATTGGACAGAGAAACTGCCCCTTCTCGACAAAGCTTTCTGTGTTAATTAAGAAAAAAGGCAATATGTTTAAAATAGTACTGTAACTTGCAGTTTTTCATTGGAATTTAGTCTTGGCATGTCTTCACTGACTGGTATATTAGATGTGTGACATGTTCAGCATATACCTCACATCCTTACATTGTTTTTCTTTCCCATGGAAAACAACACAGCAACACAAACACTCAAAAAAATAAAATATATATCTCATTTTAGGGCAGTCCCGAGTAGCAATAGAAAGTAAAATTGCTATGATTTTGCTCTTCTTTATCTACTGCTTGGCTACAATACAACATAAAAGAAAGTCAGCCAAGGATCAGATCATCACATTTTAGGCAGTCCCACGTGCTGAGGCACTGGAAATATACTACCATACAGAACAAATAAGTGGAAGTAATGGTACCAAAGGCTAAGTTGTCATTTGAAAGTTTTGCCAGGAATTGTAAAATAAGAAATGTACTCTTCCTCCTCGCTTCACCCACCTCCAAGAGATTTTTCTATTGCCAAATACCAAGGAGTTTAATATCTACCTACAGAAAGAAGCTGTCAGGATTTATGGAAGGTCTGTGCCTGTTAACAAGGATGTAATTGGTAAATCCAGATGTGGCCGCTCTGCTTCTGTTACAAGAACAATGCAGGACAGCTTAGGAGCCTTCACCTTTCAAACAGAAGCATCTTCCTGAGCAACATCAGTTGCTCCTAGACTTCCCAGAGAAAGCCAACTCCCAGCACTCTCCAAGGAGGGGCAAAAAGATTTAAAAACTGCATCCATATCACCACATTAGGCTTCCCCAGGGCTCTCTCATAGATCAAACTCGGAGGCTGTACAACAGTGCTGCCTCAAGCGGGACCCCAAGCATAACCAGAGGCCACCTGTCAAATGACAGACGTTTGTCTCCTGCAAAAAGAAGCAACTTAAAACAGACACAGACAGACATTTGCTGACTGACTGTCAGCATCAGGGTGCCAGGAGGCAGGCTCTAAGGAAACCTTGAGCGTGGGAGGCGGTTGGCCATAGAGCACACACGTCTGTGGCCATTCTTGCTCTTTCCTGTGATCACCATTCAGATCCTTTGGTGATGAGTGCTATCAGAAGCACGTGTGTTTGCAGAAGCATTAGCAATAATGAAACTCAGCAACACAGAGATGGCTGTGAGAAGGAGGGGGGCTGGGTTTTACCAATCTTGTCATCTTTCCATTGAGCTCTACCCTCCTTTCCATGAGCAGCACAGGATTAACTACAGCTCACATTAGTAGCTTTTACTGTACAGTGACATACCACGAAGAAAACTGAGCCCTTTATCTTCTCACCAGACTCCTGTTTTACTTTCTTCTGTGATGTAGCAGAGATTTTGCGTAGCCTATATTATAAAGCTAACATTTAAACTATTTATTCTATCAGTTCTCAGAGCCTTGAAAATCTGCAGTGAACAGTCAGCAACAGCAAAGTACAGCATTTTATACTTGCTTTGCACGGATGAGATTTGCATTAAAGACAGAAGCAGGGGGAGATTTGTTAAACGTTTGGGTCCAGCTGCAAGCAGCTTTGTAAGTGGGGCTCTGCATTACACTTGAGACAGTTCTCTGCTATGGGTAATGGCACTAAAAGGAAGAAGGCTCTGCACTTGCTACATCCCTTCTGCCAACGTACAGTTAGCACCTCCCGAGGATGTTTCAGCCTCCAATATATGAGTAGGAACATTTGTGTAGACCCCACTGAATATTCATTTAGATGGCTGAGATTTATTTCACTCTTTCCTGATGCATTCAGAAATTACTCTAGTCTACCAGTCAACAGAGGGCTACATCAGCCCTAACCATAAATGTTAACACGCGAGCATCTGATAACCCCCAAATTTCCTTAATAAAGTTCTTTCAAGTAACAGGCAGTATTCAGTGTTGAAAAGAAGCATAAAAATAATTATCCTGAGCCTGACTACATTGCTGAATAGAAGTATGCAGGGCAAGTGTGGGTCTACACAGAAAAAGTTTTAAAAAATTTCCACATCTTGTAACTCTAGGGTGACTCCTCAAGTTTATGGCCCTCACACAGCTGTCACAGCATTGATTCAGTCTGAAGGATTCAGGGAATTTCAAAGCTCTTCACTTCTGCCTGCTCTCAGAGAGGTCAATGGCACGTGAAATACTGTGCCAACATGACAATGTGACTTACGGCGGCATCTGCACACCACAAAGGAGAATCTGTATCTTGTTCTATGGGGACAAGCACCAAATATCTTAAAAAGACCCATCTCCATGTCTGACCCATCCAATAGTCAGTGATGAACAGGGTCATATAACCATCATAAAAATGTATTCACCAGAGAAAGCCCAGAGTCAGTGAAATGTTTCAACCAGGTAGCACAGTTCAATCGCCTTTTTGAACTGCAAAATATATTTCAGAGTTTGTTACGATGCCTCTAGTTTCCAAGTTCAGGAAAGGGTCCTGCTTTCACTGAAGCCATCTCACACAATCCATTTTCCTAAGTGTTGCCAAGATTTGAATCACATAATTGGTTCTTACAAAACTTCTTTTTATTGACCTCAGTGGATGATTCCACCTCTCTGACGGCTGTTGTAACAAGAATAAGAAACAGCATTTAATCCTGCTCTACGAGTGCAATCTGGTGGTTCTTTTCATGGGCCAAAGAACAAATGTTCCCTCTGATATTTGTAAGCTCACCAGGTAAAAGGAACTGTTATAAATATATTGTGTACTTTACTAGACTAGGTGTTAAAATCTAATCTAGAAACGTCTACATTAAAACTAACTTTGGTTTGAGCTATAGCTTCTCTTTTAAAAAGATAGCCAGATCTTAGGACATCAAAAGAAGGAAATCCCAGTTTTTCTCCAGGCATTTTTATTTCAATGGCTAATTGCTCTTAAAAGTAAATATTAAAACTCATAATTAGCTTTCTTGATTACTCAGAATAATTTGACACTCCTGCTATTCATTTTTCATGTTGCTTTTAATAAGCAATAGGCAGGGGGCTGGGGAGGGGAAGCAATCTACTTTTTCTGCAGGGAAGTGGAATGGAAATGAGAAAAACCCAGGGAAACACATATCCACCACCGAATGGCAGAATTTTCACAATATGAAAATCTAGAGAGTTCCACTGAGCTCACTAATTGTACCTATTAAGATCAGTTGATAACCAGATTTTCTTTTTAATGCTTAAATTTTTCACGTTAACTTATTCAGGTTTCTGCAATTTGCTATCAACAGACTAAATATCTGAGCAGAGTCTAAAAAAGAAAGCTTGCAGCTTTTCTGACGATAATTTTGTGACTTGCGGAAATACTCTCCCAGGAATCATTTACGTTCTCTACAGGTAGAAATTCTACATTTAGATCTATGAAGGACTCTAGTTCTAGCATACAGAATACAGATGCACACACAACATACATTCATAACCATACTTAAAGTCTGCTTACAGAACTCTGAAAACACAGATTAGAACTTGAGGGATGTGACTTCACAGGTTTTAAATCTTATACTATCAAACAGCAATTCACTCTCTCAGACAAAGCTATATAATTAAGTCGTGCACCACTGTAGAACCCGAAGGCTGTGGGGAGGCTGAAAATAATATTTACCTCTCTACAGCAGGAAACCAATGGAGTAGTGGGGAAGGGATCAGCAGCTTTGTCACTTACTGAAACAGAGGTATCTGTGATAATTAGTGGTTGTATATTCTCCAGCTTAAGCAGCCTTTCACAGAGCAGTGTTCTTTTTTTTTTTTTCTTTTAAAAAAGAAATAATAATCATGCTTTTATTTAATATATGTCTGCATACGTATTAACATCAGAGGAATGTTTTAGTATGCGTTAGACAGAATACAGACAATAGCATTACATTTTCAAAATAGGAATAAAATTCTAGCAGGAGCATAAGCAATAGATACCAATGTATCTGTTGCTTCTGATGTGGCATGTCTTTGCAGGCCACAAATGGGCAGAAATTGGAAAGTCTGGTCCCACTGAGCTGGTGGTGTATTCATGTTGTGCATCTCAGGGTGACATGACATTGCAAAAAAGTAATGTACCTTAATGCCAATTGACATAGTTCAGGCTTAAATCCAGATTTGTACGAGCAGTTACTAACACTTTTTCACCTATATTTTTTGGTTGTTATAGGAGAGAATATCTTTTACCCATATTAACTTAAGAGCTCACTAGCAAGGACAGATGTTTGATGCTCAGATTTATGTCTGTTTGTCACCTGAAACAGAGGATTTGATAATTAGAGCCAACATCTTCAGAATGCCCAGCCACTTGCTGGGAAAGCCTCACATTTGCTGCTCAGCTCCTATCCAAGCTCTCTCACAGTCTCTGGAAGGGCAACCTGGCAGCAGTGGCAATGCTTGTCTCTACCTGCCTTCAGGTTTCCAGTGCTATCTGAGAGGGTTGAGAGGTGAGTTTGCTAACATCAGTCACTCCTCGGATTCACATGGCAGGCAACAGTTTGTCAATTGTCAGAAACACTTGTCAAAATGCCTCTTTTCTGACTGCAGAGCCTCAGGCTTCAAATGAAAACAATAAAGCAATAAATCAGCTTTTTTTTTTTTTTTTTTTTTTTTTTTGTTTTTTTGTTTTCTCCCAGTGAAGCAGTTATTTTGTGTAATTCACCTCAAACTGTGGAAACTGCCTTTTTGGAGGCAACTTATCATACCAACATGTATGTGTTTGTGTTAGGCTGAAGAAACAGGAATACTTCTGTGGAAAGTAGACTAATACTACAAGCAAGAGTGGACGATATCACATGAAATATTTTTTGCCAGAACCTATAGAATAGGTAGTGTTTTCTTAATGAGTTTAGAAGCTAAAGTTGAAATCACTAGAAAAATAATTCCTACCTTGTATGGTTTAGTAGAAGATAGTATGCACCCCTAGCTTTGGGCATCAGCAACAAGACAGCTGCTACACCACAGCTACACAGCAGTCATGAAGACTGAGAAGTTCTTGACAGAATACAGGAAGACTCGCAATGCCATCCTTTGTTTGTTGACTTCTTGGATGTCACAAATCCCTGGAACAAATACAAACAAACAAAAATGTACCTTCCTATAAATGGTAACACAGAGGAACTATTTTTTTTTGACTTAACAGTGAGTTACATTTCTACAGTAACTATGAAGAAATAATCTTGAAAAAGAGCCATAGTTTCCAAAAAAAAGTGTAAGAATAGGTAATAGTAATATTTCATTACTAGAAATGGAATCTGCTAAATAAGAATTTCCATCACTATCTTACAATACACAGCAGAAAATACCCCCCTTTCTCCCTAGGGGGAATAGACATATTTCATTCTCTTAATTTCTAGGAATATCAAGTTTCTTTACCTAAAACCATCTACCTTCAAAACAAATTTTAATGGCTGGAAGCATGGCACATAGGAAATAAAGAAACATAAGTGGAAAGTTTTAGAGAAAGCTGTTGAATTTCTTATCATCAGTTTTCTGCAAATGTGCCTGCAGAAAGCAACAGGCATCCTTCATTTTAAACATAATCATCCACCGTATACACCGTGGGGATGGAGGACAAACCAAGCGTGCAAAGGAAAGGAAATTCACCAAGTCCCTGAATGCTAGAATAACACCTCTGCATGAAGCTGTCACTGGGTGGGTAGGAAGAAGCTGGGACACAAGCCTTGGTTGAATAGGCTATAGAGTGACGCCAACAAGTATGTATGGACCTGTATGTGTACGCGTTCTACATGGTAAACGTTTTATACAGATACATGATTGGATTAAAAAACAGCTATCTTTTAATTCTTTTGGTTTATGGGATACAAGAATGACCGAAATACCTGTAGTCAAAGACACATAATTCACAGCCACTTTGTCTTGTGAACGTTTGCTTCATCAACAAGTGTTTTGAGTAGTTTAGTTGCATGGATGCAAAACATTTCTTTTTCTACATCTAGCCTTTTGAAGCCATGATATCTATATTAATAGTATTAAGTTCCCAGTAAAGACCACATAATTACTTCTACAGGAACATGAGCTTAAGCAGCTTTCAATGAATGGCTATACTCTAAGCTAGCTTTCCAATATCCAGATCTAACTGCTGCAGTTCCAAAACAGTTTAAAGAGATAGGATGCTAAGTTACAATACTTTTCCCTAAGTGTTTCTTCTGTGTACTGATTTTCAGCCCTCTAGATAAGAATGCATTTTAATTTCACATTCTCTTAGCTATTATCATAATATCTAGAATATTACAGATCAAGTTGTGATTATAGTGTGAAATTTCACATCTCCCCTGTGTTCCAGTTTCAAAATGAGTCAGAATGTTAGCACAAGACTGCATGGCAATTGCACAAACATTTCACACTGAAAACAGTTTTATGCAAAAAAAAAAAAAAAAAAAAAAAAAAAATGAAATGAATGTAAAGTCTCCTTAAGAAAGCTTCACTATTTTCTGTAGTCATTTTGCACCAAGCTGAACAGTTAAAATCCAGTCCATGTAAACTGATGAAATTCACTCTCTCTTACTTGCTCCTTTTCTGCTCAGCAAAAGAAGCTCTTTTCTGTTCATAGCATTTTTGGATTTACCTCTGCACTGCTGCCTCAGTCATTTTTCACCACAAAACAAATGGAAGGAAGGAATAGGACAGGTATACATTCTGAAAGAGAGAGAGAAAAGGAAGGAGGAAAGGGAAGAAGGAAGGAGGGAAGGAAAAGAGTCCAATCCCTGGGTCCAATCCCAAAGACTTCTCACCTGAATCAGAAAGCTGTGCAAATCTCTCAGCTACATTGATTCAAAGCATCTGGGGCTTATTTTATTAGAGACCAGGGCTAGCAATTCAGGGACAAGTTTAGCTTAAGGAGATAGGAGAAAATGTTCCAAGAACAAAGTGTTTTTGTGCCCTCAAATTGGATTTAACAAATATGTCTGCTGCTATTTTGCAAACTCTTTCCTCTTCCTTTTGAAAAGGAAGAGAAGATTTTTGGAAAGGATTAAAGTTTTCAGACCATTTAACTTGGAGATAATACGTTTATTTTATTAACTAAAGATGGTTAAAAAGGCTGAAAGTCTTTATCCCAGGTTAAATAAATGCTTGATGTTGGTCAATGTTTTTATTCCTAATTTTGTCTGGACTTTTGAACATGTGTAATTTTTTCTGAGGGGTGAATACTAAAATCAAAATAGGAATCAGTAAGAGAGAAAGCAGTCAGATATTACAGAAAGTTGTGGGGGTGAGGGTTAGAATCTCATTACCCTAATACCTGGGAGTATTGCAAAAATTAATTAATTTTCATTGCACTCGTTGTGAGATGAGTGGATGATATTATCTGTCACACAGAAAAGGAACTGAAGCACAGGCAAGAGGAAAAAAAGACACTATCACTGTAGGGATGTCATTTGATAGATATAGCGCACGATTTTTCAGAGCACGCAGCTTTATATAGCACTTAGTATAGCTAATGCACAACCTTTAAACACCAGTTTTGGTTAAAAACAAAACAAAACAGTATAACACAACTAGCTCCTGTAAATACTTCTTTTCAGAGCATTCTCACGCAAGGGTATGAATTAATGGTTAACAAATGGCTTTGCCTCATTCACAAAATAAAATAAGATCGTACAAATCCCTCCATAGTTTCTGTAATGTCTGAGATTATGAAGCACTTGCAGGACCAATCATTATAAGAGCAGACACAAACTTTTGCAAATCAAATAGTCTGTATGTGAATTTATGCGGAGTGATCTGTTTTCACTGTCCTCTAGTCTCCATTTCCCAAAATCTAGATTTAATATTACTGATATAACAGGAGCTAATTACTGAATAGTCAAGTGCGTACTAGAGCCTACATGCAGTTGGTCTTGATTCCTGAAAAGATGTCTAAAAAGAGGGCAGTGTGATTAACTGGCATTTGGCATATGCCATTCTGAAAGGAATTGGCAGGAAATGCCATTGATTAATCAGTCGATAATCATTTAATCTATCTTAACAAATCCCTTTTTACAACTTAAAGGAAATTTGGATAGAGGTTAAAAAAGTGATCTAAACTCTGCTCTTAGGCTTTGCCTGCCTTTCCTTTTCATTAACTTTCATGTTTTAATTCTCTAAATCCAGTGGCTTTTAATTAAATCTACTCTTATTTTGCATTCCTCCACACTATATTAAAGCATTTGCTCAGATACATTAGTAAACATTTTGGGGATTCAGCACACTCAGAGCATCTCAAGAGCAGATGAACTAACCGAGCACAGGCAATAAGAGAACAGCTTCTGCAGAAATTCGGGCGGGCTCCTACGCAGCTGCAGATCACTCAAATATAGAGGCTGCAGTTTCTGTATAATGAAGAATTTCACAATTTTCCTGTGATCTTTAGTATTAACAGATGTTGAGTAGCGGTTTGCATGTCACTTCAACATCTTCTTCCGACTCAGTACAAATCACCAGCGGTGTAGGGGATGTATTCTTCCCTACAGGAGCAATGTCCAACATACTGTGAATGTGAGTTGGCCAATCTGCTCTTAACCTGCCTATGTGGTGGCCTGATGGTTTTCCTGTGTTTTGTCATTGTTGCTGTTTTGATTTGTTTCTTTTTCTTCTCTAATACTTTCCTGAAGAGATTGGTGGCTCTGATAAGCTCCAAAAGCATCAGAGAACTTTGAAAGGAGACCGATAGCCAGAGCTTTTTTTTAAAAAAAATATGGAAATAACTAAATAGTTAAGAAAAAAAAAACACCTGAAGGTTCACAGGTAATTTTCACCTTGTGGCTAAGACAGTGGCAGTGTACAAGGTCTGGGAAGCACTGTCAAGCTCTCCAAAAAGGATGCACCAGCAGCAGGCCCAAGATCCAGCTGTTATGCTACTTCTCAGGAAGGGCTGAAGCTGAGGGAAAGACACCTCAAAACTCCCACTAACACAATCCCCTTGCCTTCAGTGCATTTTCAGTATCATGTCCCACACACTCACTAAATATACCCGAAATGAAAGCATTGGATAGGAGCCGCTTGCTCTGCGCAATGGATGCGTTTGCAGAACCAAATGAAATGAGCCCATGTGAGGTTATTGTGGGGCATAAGGTTCAGAGGGAGTTGCTCTCACTTTCCCAACAAACCATGGATTGAAAGAAAGCTCAGCCCTCATAATAATCCCTGAATTTAAAAAAGCCTTAATCTGTATTCACAAAGAAATCACTTATGCACGCACCACTGACAGGACAAAATGCAAAGGTGCATTTAACTCAGGCCAGCTGCACGTTCTTCTTTTCATACTTCAGGCTCTACAAATAAACTTCAACATACCCAGGAAAAATAATGTATCATAGGGGTTCGTATAAAATCAAGTCAAGGATTTTCAGCGTGTGGAAAACACACCTGGCACGTGACCGAGATCCTTCAGCAGCATAAAATGAAATACTGCAAAGCTTGCAAGGACCCATATTTAACACATGGCCAATCACTGTGGATTGTTCTGGGTGACAGGCAGGAGAAATTATGCATCCCGTGCACTGGGACTGCTACCACAATTGAAGCGAGCAGATGGGTAAAGGGCTGGGCAGCTAGCGGAAATGCAGCCAGCCAGCACGTGAATGGCTTTAGGAAGAATTTGCGCTCCATGGGCTGCAGACCCCAGCCAGAGCCACGAGCAGGTCTGTGCCTGTGTGGAGAAACAAGTGTGCGAAGAAATAGGCCCTTAGGATTAAGGTTAAACCTAAAGAATCTGATTCCAAAGAACAAAAACAGTGACTGACGTTCCTGAAGTCTTAGCACAAATTTGATGTGTTTTGGGCTCCTTTTTACCGTGATTATTAAATACATGCATTTGCTATTTAAGATGTATTTGTTTGACAGGAGCAGTGTCTTTCTAGACTCAGAAGGAAATACAGAGTTTCCCATTGCAGATATCAAGGTAACATGATTTGTCCTGGGTATTTTTCTGTTACCACGGTCCAGACACACAGGATGTGAGAATAATGAATATTTCTCTAAGGAATATGTTTTTTCTAAAGAATATATTTTTTTCTAAATATATATATATTTTTTCTAAATAATATTTTTCTTCTATTACGCATCTACACAGATTCTTTTTCTCTTTGTTAACTGCTGAGGCTGGCTTAAGACCCTTTGGTTGAGACTCAACAGCTAACAGACAGCATTGGAGTGACATTTCTATCTCATTCTCAGATCTGGTTCATCGTGAGCCCAAGGCAACAAAAGCCCAACAAGCACTGTGAGACAATGAGATATGGGAAAATATCATTGTCAACCATTTAATTTTCAGTCAACTGCAGTCCCAAAAGACAAGATGGAACATATATATTTTTTTCATCTGTGACCTGGCCACTTCTATCCTTGGCTGCAATCTATCAGCTTCTCTTATCTAGTCTTTTGACTCCAAAATAAAACATTCTTGCATCTAATTCCACACAGGTACGCTCTTTCTTCTTAATTTCAGGTCAAGGAAAGCAGTAGCTACACCATACACAATACAAGTCTTGGAATTGCTATGTAAGCTGTTACAAAAATTAATGTATTCAAGTCTCTGCAAACATCCTTCTCCCTTAATCCTCATTTCTGGATTGGCAAATCTTCTTTTCCTTGGTGAATCAACCTCTCTCATGGAATATGTAACTTTAATTACATTTTGCTATACATAATCCAAGCCATCCCGTGTCATATATGTGACAACACAGATAGAAATCAGTTTTGTAGCTAGGATGGTGGTAAAGCCAAAGGAAGGCTGTCAGGAATAAAAATAAATAAAAAATAAATAATAAAAGCTGTCTGTTGTTTCCTGTATCTTACAAGATTTAAGGGTGATAGGTAAAGATGAAATAAAAAATTACAAACTGTTTTATATTTTACTTACATGACTGATAACTTGATAATGAAAAAGAGCAGCAAGAAGCAAAATAGACTTCAAAATTACTGTGCAACTGTGAAACCTGCTATGAAATTATGTTCACTTTCTCTGTAGGTTTTTACAAATCACTTATTCTTAAATTCTCAGTCAGTAATACCTTTTTCTTTGAGTCTGCACAACATACTTCACAACCAGGTCCACAGCTCCTGGGGCCTTTCAGGGGCATGGAAAAAATTCAGTTTAAAACCAGTGTTGTGAAAGAAAAAACACTCTTCGTAGGTATTACTATAGCAGTCATACACCAGGGCTAATCTGAATATATGAGAAACCAAATGGTCTCTAAGGGCTGCAGTAGTAATGATAGGAATTGCCTGGGTTGGATAGGGAATCAAAAGCAGTGATGTACATAAAGTGATGGCCCACTGCCCACGCAGACAGAACACGATACTTGAAAGTTGCTTTTACATCTATTAAGGTGATGGAAGACTTCTATCCCAAATGAAATGAGTTTCTGGAGTACCGCTTGGGAACAAGCAGCATCTGGATTTATCTTGTCTTTTTCCTCATGTATACCCTCCTCTGAGCGAGTCAGGAGTGCCTTGATTTTTGGAGAGTCTAATTTACTCCACCTTGAAATAATTAAATAATTACTGTATATAGTCACCAAAAAATCATCCCCTTTGTAGGTACTGCAAGATGGACAGACAGAAAAATCAAGATATCCCTAATAACTAAATAATTTTCAAAAATGTTAGCCAAATGTTTTTAAATGCAAAACATATTACAATTATTTTGACAAGGCCAGGAATTTTCAGATCTGCCTTGCTTCCTATATGCCATTAAAACATTTGATGGGCAGCCCCTTAAATATGATCCTCTTGTTATGCTGTCTGTTGCTTTGTTTCTGCCTTAGATAATTAAGTAAGAAATTTCATTTTTTTCCCATCTTTACTAAATTAGACTCTGCTCACATTAATCTGCTCCATATGGTCATTAGCTGAGTTATATTTCTTACGCAGGATAATAAGATGGGATTTATTGTAGACATCCCACAATTCCAGATGTGGCTCCGTGGTCATGGGTTGAAAAAGTCAATTTGCCTTTCTACCCCCACTTCACTCCAGTGTCAGATAATGCTTCTTAGTAGCCAAATAATATGCCAGTGCAGTCTGACAAAGAGCACAGAAGAAGGCACACCATAAATGACAAATGAATAAAACTGGTGGTTTTCTCTGATGAAAAACAAAACAAAACAAAAAACCTCTAAGCTTATTTTCAGTGATGGAGAAGCAGATACAATACAAGTGAACAATAGGTATGGATGGAAGGATCACAAATTTCCCAGTTCTAAACAAATTATCTTAATTAGACAAGTCATTCTTCTCTCTTCATCTCATTTTTTTTTTTTTTTTTCCCCAGCAATTATTCTGCTTAGCAGTGAATACTATGCTCTGTGTGCTATGGAGTAATGAAAAAGCAGCTGTGTGTCTATGGTTCCTCAACAATTGAGGAATTGGGCAAATACACTTTCTTTTTTTTTTTTTCTTTTTTCTTTTACAATCATACACTTCTGATATGAGTGGTGGATTTTAGGCATTCAGCCCAGTGGATGTCAAGAATGTGACAGTGATTAAATATTATCTTGTCACATCTGTTTAGAGGCAATATATAACTAAAAAAATGTAGGTCATGTTAACTTATTAGCCACCCTGTCAAGATGTACTAACTTATGTAAGACTAAGATCCATGCTGGAGACAGAAGTTAAAGGAGAGATGTGGGATTTGTTAATGATAGCTCCAAGAGGAAATCTTGTATCCGCAAATAGAGGTCCCCTGTCCCTCCCCATTGCCCCTGTTACGCACCCCCATCCCTAGTCCCCATCCCTTTGTCACTGCAGTGTCCCAGCTGGCATGCAAATGGGGCTTTAGAAAAGAGAATACAAGGGAAGAAAAATCACAGTGAGAGGATTAAGCAAATATTGATCCTGTTATAAGTGGCATGCAGCTATGTCACATTTTACAGTACTCTCTGGAAAAAAATCAAGAGAGAAAAACACATTTCTGATAAGAGTCAAAAGAGTGTGGGAGCTCTGAGTTAGGGTCTTTTGTCATTCATATGGAGAATTTCTCCAAAACTGTTTTTATATGGAGTAGATACTATAAGCATATATATATATGGCTGAGGTCTATCAACAATGCAAAACAAAATTATTGTTTGTTCCTGATGGCTACAAAATGTCGAATAGCATATGTCAGTCAAACATTTAATTTGTTTAGGAATGGGAGCTGGAAGTATGCTCCTCAGGACCACTCAGGAGTTCATGCATTAAGCACGCATCATGCATGATCTGTCTGTGTTCTAGATTGTCCTGCTAGTCGTGATGCTCTGTGAACAATGAATACAAGTGTTAAGCACCAGCTTCACAGTGTTTTTGAATTCGGGGAGGGGGCTTTTATTTATTTTGAGCATCTTTTCTCTGCAGGATCCCCACATTAGAGGAGGTGAGTGAGAATTTGTTCCAGTGAAAAGGAGAAAACTCCAGGTTCGATGAGCTTTTGTCTCTGGTCCTTATTTCCAAGCAGAAACATGGAAACATTTAAAAGAGACAGAGTATGTCAGGGAGAAGGTTATCATGTTTCCTATGTGTTCTTCAAGGTCTATGGATTTATAAAGAAAATGCTGGATGACTCCTTGTTTTCTCTGATACGTATACCCACAGATCAGGTAAATCTGTGCATTACCTTCCTGGGAATGGGCTCCTGCAATCAGATGCCTGACAGAAATAAGTGTAGCATCATCCCATCAGTTTGTGTGTCCAATCTTTGTACATTTGGCATTAACCTCATCCTCCATGTTGAATTTTTACCTCATCAAAGGTCAAAACCTCTTGCAGTCTTCTCTCAGCTTAACCTACAGTCTAACACATTAGTGAAGGTGAACTCTTGTGCCTGAAGAGCCTTGATCTATATAGAGGGATGGACTGGATTTAACGACTACAAGCTCTGCCTTCTTATTAAATTGTATAAAGCCCTGCACATATTTTGAATCTTTGGGGTCTTGCCATAGAAAAGTATTCACTAAGACCTTATAGGAGAGAGTAAATGCTTTGGAATGGGTAAGTTTTCCTTTTCACAAGAGTAGGAACCAGCATTTGCCTGCTTGGTTTTTAGCCAGCAATGTGGATGAGCAGAACTCTGAATAAGTAGAACGTTTAGAAATCTTTGCCAGAGATAAATATTTAAATAGGAGATGCTGACACGGATCCAGCTGATACAGCTGTGGGTTTTCTTCCATTCATGTTGGTGGGGTTTATCTTTGTTCTTTTGTGATTTGTTCTTCTCCAGCTACCAATCTGAGAAACTGGGAGGTTTAAACATGATGAGGGCTCTAGGGAAATAAGCAATAGAGTTGTTTTTGCCATTCCTGCTGGGACTACTTCAGTGTTTTTACTCTAATCCTAGTGCTTTGGTAACATAAATAGAGATTATATCTAAGAGTACAAAAGATGTTAAGCTACAGACTTTCCTCCCCCTTGTGAGCACAGACTGGCAACACCCCGGCCATGAATCTTCCAGATGTAGGAAATCAGGGGAGTATAAAGGAGGTTTCTTTTGGGTGATGTTGGCTGGGTTTCTTTTGAACTACAAAAGCTCAGGTAAATAGCAAAGAATTAGCAATGCTTAAGGGAGCAATCTGTGGGGAGGCTTTAGCAGCTGCAGCTCTGCATCTGGTGCATTATGCAGGACCCATCAGCAGTATTCAATAAAAGCATATTGTAAGAACAAAACACGACTGTGCGTTTACTTGTAAAGGACATGTGAAATAGTAGGGTGCAAAACAGCAGGCCCCAGGGCTCAGACCTGCATAGCTGAAGGAAGAGAGCAGGCCTGCTTTCCACCCATTGCAAAGCTAGCGAGGTCTTCTTGTCACACCAAAACTAATGCCAGTTTTGTAGTTTTACTTGGATGAGAAGTAGATGTTTCATAGGAGAAACTGGTGTAGTAATAATATGTAACGTACCTCTAAACATGGCATACAAAAAATAGTGTGAGGGTACTGAAATACTAGGGAATTCCTTCTTGGCTCCTTTCAGCATAAATGAGCCTGGTCACAGAATCACAGAACGTTAGGGATTGGAAGGGACTTTGAAAGATCATCCGTTCCAATCCCCCTGCTGGAGCAGGAACACCCAGATCAGGTCACACAGGAACGCGTCCAGGTGGACTTTGAATGTTGCCAGAGAAGCAGACTCCACAGCCTCTTTGGGCAGCCTGTTCCAGTGTCCCGTCACTCTCACTGTGAAAAAGTTTCATCTCATATTTAAGCAGAACCTCTTATGTTTCAGTTGGCACCCACTGCCTCTTGTCCTATCATTAGATGTCACTGGCTCCGTCCTCCTGACACTCACCCTTTACATATTTATAACCATTAATAAGGTCACCCTTCAGTCTCCTCTTCTCCAAGCTAAAGAGACCCAGCTCCCTCAGCATTTTCTCCTAAGGGAGATGCTCCACTCCCTTAATCATCCTCGTGGCTCTGCACTGGACTCTCTCAAGCAGTTCCCTGTCCTTCTTGAACTGAGGGGCCCAGAACTGGACGCCATATTCTAGATGGGGTCTCACCTGGGCAGAGTAGAGGAGAAGGAGAACCTCTCTTGACCTACTAAGCACACCCCTTCTGATACACCCCAGGATGCCATTGGCCTTCTTGGCCACCAGGGCACAGTGCTGGCTCTTGGTCATCCTGCTGTCCACCAGGACCCACAGGTCCTCTTCTGTACCCTCATCTCCACAGCTCTTGATTTATAATGTGAACTAAATATTGGCACTTAAAATGAATTGAGTTCACATTTTGTCAACAGTAAAAGCAGCTTGTCCCCAAGGCTGATATGCTCTGGACCCCTCTAAAATAGAATAGCTTGAAGAGTGAGGAAATTCCTCACAGGAACAGATCCAGGGTGCACCACTTGTCTTGTCCACACTTCCAGAGCTGCCCAAAGAAAGGGAAAGAACCACCATATCACAGATGACTAAAAATATGCACGTACCATTGCTTCCCAGAGAGCTGAAAGGAAAGGAGAAACCACACTGAGAAAGGGGAGGAAAAAGACAGAGCACAGAATAACCAAACTTGGACAGGAGAAGGTGGAGAGAGGAAAAGATCCATGATGAGTCATTGCTAGATAGCAAAGCTAAGGATGATTGCAAAAGCCTGTTTAATGGAAGAACCAGGGAAAAACAGGTCCACTGATTAATGAGGGAGATGATCAAATTAACAAGAATTTTATAATGGCAGGGTTAATGAGCTGTTATCTTTTACCAGTCACACTGAAGAGGATAAGAAAAAAAAAAAAAAGTAAAGAAGTATGAGCAGTATGCATTATTAAGGACTTAGATAATAGTAGAAATAGTTATAGAAGTAATGGAATAATATTGTAAAATTTTTAGGAGGAGATTTAAGAGACAGGAAAAACAAAGTTGTGTTGAAATCTCCATCTCTCCCATCATTCAAATTTAAGAAACAAACTGTTCAGGAAAGCTAAGAAAAAATGCTGCAGTGGAAAAGCCTCGTTCAAAGGCTGATGAAGATAACAATGTCTGTTAACAGTGAGAGAGTCTTTCCCTGACTTCAACAAGTTTGGGCTCAGACCTGGGCAGGTGAGCAGGTTACGTGTGTGCTCAGTCCTGCAAAGTGGTGAGAACTCTGGACTCTGCCCAAAAAAGCACTTAAACGTGTGATAAATTTTAAGTATAAAAGTTGTTTTCTTATCTGCCTCGTGACTCTGAATTCGCTTGTAGTTAAACAAGTGCTTTGTTGAACTTGGGCCTCATTGCCCTGCAGTTTTCAGGACTGGCCCCATCTGAATTCAATATTCCCACCTTCTGAGCTTTATAGAATGAAATTGTTGGTATCCAGTGCACGGGAGCTGAAGTGTTTTGCAGTAAGCCTTTCCCAAAAGGGAAGGAATGAACTAGATCCATAAATACATTGTTACAAGAGAAGAATTCAAATGAAGCTTGTTCATTTTGCAGAGGATTCATCCTTTTTTTTCTTAAAAAATAAAATAATAATAATAAAAAAAACCTCCACGTGTCCGAAGTAGGAAACCATCAGATTCTGAAGAAGGAAAAAGCAGGGAAAAAACAAACAAACAAACAAAAAACGCTGAAAGCACTGTTTCTGGGGGCATAGGCTTATACCTGCCTTAAGAAAATTGCTGATATTGTTTTTACTCATTGTCACACAAAAAAGTTTCTGCATTCAAATTAAAAATGCACAAAACAGACAAGAGTAAGAACTACAAAAGTGTTTTCTAGCCTGATATTTATTTTATACATAGAGCTGACAGAATCATGATTGCTAATTAGGAAGGGGACAATTCCTTAGCTAGGTCATTTGTATTCAAATTAATGCATTCCCACATTCAAAAAGAATTACAAAATTATTAACCTTTCCATATTCCAGTTAGCGATCATATTTCCTAGCACCTCAACATACAAATTTAGAAGATGTTTATGCACTGCCCGGGAAATGATTTAAGTAGTTTTTCTGTTATAAATTGTCTTAGAAATAAGACGGCCAGACTTTCTGCTGTTGGCAAGAGGTAATTCAAATCATCACCATCACATTCCTTCTCATCCAGTTGTGTGCTTATGGAGGAGAAAGCGCACGTAGGCACTTTGTGTCCCCAGCAGGTTAAGGCTGCTAGAACATGAGGGCGTTTTGTCTATGGATCTTGGCTCTTCCTAAAACCTGGGCTTTCCAGTAACGCATTAGAGCTAGATAGGAAGAATGCTGAAAATTTCCCATGGAAATGAAGCTGTGAACATAGTGGGTGCTCTGTGGCTTCTGGCACTGGTGGCTGACAGCCAGCAAACCCCTTCCCTCTGCCACCATCCTACTTGCCAGAATGGAAATTGGAGACAAATCCCCTTTCCTCCATCTGTAGTGGCTGTGCTGTATGCCTTATTGTTATTATTATTATTTTCACTCCACAGGTCTATCTGGAAGGACCTGGCTGCATGCCTAAATGTCTCTGGCTTGGTCACTGTGTTGTAGATCTGCTGTGTTACCAGACCTCTGACACCTGTTCAGTGGTGAAGGACTATGTACCTCATACACCAAGATACAGCCTCAGTCCTGCAAGACTGCTTGCACCCTCTTCCTCTTACTTTCATTTCCAGTAGCTCATCTCCAAGAGAGAACAACCTTTCTTGCTTCCTGTTTTCCATTATTTTAAAAGGAAATCTAAGAAGTAATTAGGTTCACGAAGAACATGTACTAAAAGGCAGTCATGCTGAAAAGCAGGAAAACTTGAGCAGCTTTAGCAAAGGCCAGGAAGGTATGCAGTTTTTCTGAGCAGTGGGACACTTGTGGAAACAGATTGCATCCTGCAAGAAGTCTCAAGTTAGTTTAATATTAGCTTCATGTGAAATGTGAGCTTCCTGGGAGTTGACAAATGGATATGAACTATGCAGAGTTTTATACCTGAGCCTTTTTTGATTTCGGTCTGCTTGCATGCATTAAGAGTGCTGTAGAACACAAGGTTGTTTCTTAACAGTCTAAGAGAAATGTGCTAATTTAACTCCCTACTATTTCAAATGGGTGACTGCTTTTCAGATAGCTGAAGGAGCTATTCCTTCCTGCAGCTATTCCTTCCTGCCCAACGACTTCTATTTTTCAAGCAACCTTCTGGTGAAATGATGGTATAGTTTCTCTGTGTGAAATATTAATTTCCACTGTCCTGTCTTTTTTTTGTTAGAAGTGCTGTCAAAGAGAATCTCAGAAATTACTTTTCTTTCTAGAGTGGCAGAAAGAGCTTTCACCAACATGTACTATCATTCTTACCTGATCTGAAAGCAAAGTGACACTAGAAATTTTTAGAATAAAATTTGAAGACAAGTTACACATTACTTTTTTTTTTGGTATGATTCATACTGAATTCACTCACCTAAATGTCCAAAATACCTGATATATATTACATATCCAAATTCATCTTAACTTTCTATTTGAACTCTTATTTTGGTATACCCCTGATGACATTTATAATTTCTGTTGTAGACCTTGTTTGATGGCAGTGTGCTTTTAAACATCAACACATACATGAGGAGTCTGGGGAGATAGTTCCAATAGCATGGTAAAATGAGTGGGAGAGACACGTTGCATGCATTCATAAAAGCCATTCATTAAAATGTTGATGTCTTTCTCCCCACAATACAGGGCACAGCCTATCTCAACACACCACGAAGATTCAGAATATTGAAGCTTAAACAGCGCTAAAGCAAATTCCTAATGTTTAACTCCTAGGTAAAGATTTCCAAAGGTACAATGGATGCATCTACTAGAAATCCCACTCGCATTTTTGAAACTACCCACATCTGGACATCATCTGCAGGCCTGATTCTAAAAGATTTGAGTCCTCGTGCTTTGTAACACACTTGGTAATTTCAAATACTATTTCTTTATTTTTTACTTGAAAGCAGAGAAACCAAAAGTTTAAGTAATATTCCTATAACAGAAAAAGGCAGTATACATCCAGTTTTCCCATCTCATTCTTGATGATAATTTTTATGCAGCTAATTTTGATAATCTTCGTTAGGGATTTTATGATTTCAGAGTATTCTGAAGGAGTCCTAAACGTGACAAAGCAGAGAATGTAAAGGCAAGACCTCTGTAGAGAGACGCTAATAAGACAGCATGTGTAAAACTTACACCTAGAAACTGTATTGATCAGAGAAGATCACCTTAATCATAGATGAAAGAATGCCAATAGTAGTTAAACACCAAGAAAGATTAGTACAAAGTGGAATGATGCTTACATATATTACATAAATGTTTAAGCCAAGGGTCTGGAAATTTTATAAGAGAAAGATAATAAATACATAAAAGTGGTACCAAACATTTCCAAAAGTACATAACTTAAGAACAATGGTACTGTGATATCTTAATTCTTCAGTGTGGTTTTTGAGCCTTTAGGGAAAGCCAGAAATAAGGATTGCAATAGTAATGTAATAAAAATTAACTAAAGAAGCAGTGAAATGAAGTTACAGGCCAAGATGAGGACACACTTGTTTACACGTATTGCATAACAGCGGTAGGGATGCATATATAACACAAGATCTCTTCTGTTGCTGTTTTGTTACAAGCCTGAACTAGACTTGGCAAAAGGGTGTATATATTATTTGGCAAAGGCTTCGGTTAATTCAAAAGCTGTCTTGGCTTCAATATAAGTTACAATAAAACATGCTAATTTTGAAATCCCTAGGGAAGAAATATTCTGGGAAGACTATTATTTTGCTTGGAAACTTTTTTTTGAATAAAGAAAACATTTTGTACTTAAAATACTAGAAGATACAGTAACAGCAAACTAGAAAGTGAAAGCATAATTGTGTAAGTCATAACCAGTTCATTACAAAATGGAATTCTCTTTAATATTTTTAGCATCACTATTTAGAACATGAGAGTTCAGGAGAACCCCTCCGCTCTCGAGGAAAAGCATACCAATAGGAAGAGAAAGATTAGAGGGCTTTTGGCCATATCAGCTGAAGCACGTTCTATTTGCTGAGAAGGCCAGAGTTGCAGAATCAGAAATATCACCGAAGAGCTCTATTTTGTTCTTCTCAGAAAGTGCCTTTCCCTACCCCCACCCCCTCTTCCCCCAGCCTCTGTTTTAGCTTGTACAGTGGTCTGCTTTCCCTCCCATGCTCTCATTAACAAGATCTTCAGTTCATGCTTGCATCTCTCACTTAGTATAGCTGCTGTCACCAATAATATATTCTCTTTGATTCCATTCCTCACTTTCTTCCCTCCATGGCCATCCAGATGACATCAGGAAATTTGCCTTTCTATCTTAAGAGTGCACAACACAGGAACAACGAAGATAATTCATGACACACGCAACCGGGAATGGCATCACAAACAAGTCTTATTTGACATATATGCAGGCTTGACTTACAAAGCTCTTTTGGCAAAGCACTGCTCCCAGATCAGTCATATTTCTCGTATGATTTTAGCCATTCAGCTAGGGCTTTCAAAGCCATCTCTGCATACCTTTAGCAAAGAGGCAAAATTCAGCGTATTTCATGCCATCTTACTCCTTTCCAACAGAGGGATTAACATGTAAACGCATTTTTAAAAATTAAACATTCAAACAGACAACATTGGAAATGTTACCATGTTAAAACGTTAACATGTACGATACATGTTATTGTACACTTCATTGACATCAAAAGTGGTTTCAGGCATGCCTATATTACTCAGCATGAGACATTTGTTGATTGGAAAGCTAGTGTTTGGTCTCCTTTGGGTTCCTTCATTTTTCAAGTTAAAGCATGCCTTTGTTTTAAAACGCTGCTTGAAAGAATATTTTATTTGGTACATGATTTGGTTTGGAAGACTTTCTAGATGTCACTGGTTGCATCTGAGGATCTCATCAGTCTGCCAACATAAAGCTAAAGCAACCAAAGCATTTAGTCACTACAGGGCAGACACAGGTGCAACTAAAATTAATCTTGTCCTTCTGTTTTTTATGCTTAAGCTGGTGACAGAGCACAAAGCATCTTCAAAGAGTCAAGCCACAATTCCAATGTACATTCTCTGGCAGATGTTGCTTCTTAGATTATTCAGTAAAACAGATTTACCCACTTTGTTTCTCCAACATCTATTGATTAATTTTTAAATAAAGATTGCTAGAATTATGTCTTTGTACTTTTGAGACTCATATTAATATAATGGATGACGTGTCAGCAGAAGGGAGTAATGAGTCACCAATGGTGTGACAATAGGGAAAACACGTCAGCTTATGAGGATTAAATCTGAGGTGACGCTCCTTGCCAGTGAGGAAAATTTGACAGCAGGTGCAAAGCAAATCAGAAATGATAACCTGATAAGAAAGTTAAAGACAAAACATGTGGCTAATACAGCCACACTTCAGATGTCCAGTATTCAAAAAGTAAAGATCTAGCTCAAACACTGTATATAAATACAGGTGAGTTCAGTGTGAGGAGTAAAATGTAATTGTACCAACACACATAAGATGCCTAAAGGCTGACAAATAGAGAACTTCTTTTTGATCAAGAACAATTAGCAGCTGGCTGGTGTCCCACAGCACAAAGGCTGGCATCTTTTTTTTTTTTTTTTACATTTTATTCTAATGAATGCCACTGTGGAAATAACACTATTATTTATGTGGGCCCTAGTCAAAGACAGCCTTTAATCTTATCAGCAGGAATTTTGACCCCAACATACGGCTGAGGCAAATAGGCTAGTAAGATTAAAAAGTGATTAGCTACTCACGGCCATGGTTGGAGAAAAGCATGTGTGTGCAAGGAGCACATTGTTGCGTATGTTCTGGGGACACCCAGCTGAAGCTTTTCCAGTAGCATTCCTCTGAGAAGGGTGTAGCAGAAAAGGGAAGCACCTGCCCAACTAGGCAGCTTCCCCAGGGACAGTGTGGCACTTGGGAACAGTAGAAACAGGCAAACAGCATGAGCCAAATGAGCAAGTGGTTCAAAATTACTTCTGCCTCTCCCTTTGCTTGCCTTGCAAAGACCAGCTTGGTCATGCTGATAACTGTTCCAGCAGTTTAAGAAAGTGTAGCTCAAGCTATGAAGACTTCACACCATTCACTTGCTCATCCTTTGGAAGCTTTGTAGCAATGCAAAGAAATCACCAAGAAAATAAAATTATGCACTTCCACATTGGATGTGTATTGTATTTATTGATCTCAACGGGAAACGTGATGAAAAGCAAATGAGAAATGGAAGCGAGGCTACCAACAATACAATGATTTCTTTTGGTGAAAGGCTACATGGTCAGCAAAGCTTAGTTTTCCCTTCTGTGTGGCAGGATCTCTGGAGTGATCTATTTACTTGTAATAGCATCAAAAATGATATTTTCTTCAGTAGCTGTGCATGGCTACCTTTACCTGACCAAAGGCAAAGGTCTGGCTGAAACAGTACTGAAAAAGCTGTGCTCAAATGCTTGTGCTTTCTTTTCAAATTTTTATACTTACAAACTCTTTTTCCAAATCTCTTTTGTAACTAAATATTTTTTACACAGACATTTAAAGTTCTTAACTTTGACCTTGAAAAATCCTTAGTCTTTCAAGTTTTTGCTCCAATTTTTATGCAAGGAAAAAAAATTATTGAAAGTAGAGGTAAAACCTTAAATAAATCATGTGTCTTGCTATTTTAGCCTTCTTATACAGTTCTGCAGTATTATTTGTAGTCTTTATTCTGCTTTATAAACACGATTATGTTGAGGAAAACTGGAGTAGTTTATAGAGGAACACCCCAGCTAAGCAGCTTTTCCTGGCGGGGTGAAGGCTTTGAGCACACTTAGAGAAGTTAACCAGGTTATTCTGAAACACCTTCAGTGGTGATTTAAATTAATTTGGCTGACTGCCTTGAAACAGGCTAAAAAATTCCCTGAGTCCATCAAGACACACCACGTCTGGGAAGGTTGGCTGCACAGACTGGTAGAACAAGCATCTGTTTAGCTACACCATCACAGAGTGGCAAGTCAAATTACCTTCACACAGCCAGTGTTCCCATGCATACCTCCACCCTGAAATAGATTTCTACTGACGTTTTTGTTCTATTTGTCATTAGGGACTCTGTTCTACATGTTAACAGATATATGTTTGATATATAGCATTTAAAAGATTTTTCATTGGATATTATTTATCTCAAGTCAAAGGAACATATTAAATAACCAGCATGGGTACATCCAGGTCAAAGCAACATCTCCTAATGTTAATTACAATCCATAAAATCCTGGGGCATATATACCAGTCCGTAACACGGCATTCATCACCATTTCACTTAATTAGAGATGCCTGTTGATTCCGTCTTTTTCCCATGAAAATACACTGAAAAATATGTCTTTTTATTTTCTTTTAGACACCTATAAAATTAATAGGGTTATATTTCCAGTAGCATCATTATCTATGTTATTTAAAATTTAGCTTGTGAACTTGCATAAAGTCAGAAGGAAAAAAAGATACTAGTTGCAGATAAAAATCATTAGATGACTAGACCCTTACCTGTGGTGAAGATCCAGACCCTATTTATATGATTTGGCGATGTCACCATTTACTTGTCACCACTTTAAGAAGCGGCTAGTCTTCTGCATTGTGTTAAATTGTCCTTCCCAGAGCCTGGTTACGGGGAGACAGATCTCCAGCAGGTCAAATCTCTTCTGTGATAAAAAAAAAAAAAAATCACCTGAGTTTGAAGGGTGAAGTGTTTTGACATTATATATTTGTCCTTATATGTATACTTTAATAAAAATAATAAAAAAACACTATTTGATTCACTATCCTTAACTCTAAAATACAGTATGTTGTCTTAGCTTTTTGCCCAACACCTGAATGCTACATGATGTTCTCTGTTCTGAAAAGGATGAATTCCCAGTTTTGTCAGTGATGTAAGCACCTGTGTATTCACATCACCTTGAGAGTGGCTGAAGGTGCACAGAAGCCTTGGCACACCTTCCCATATCCTTGCACGTTTTACAACAAATGCTCTCGACACAGAAAGAGCCAGTCACATGCTATAATTACCTAAAGGTGTTTGTGTTTGGCACACAACCAGGTGCGCCAAAAATTTTATGTTTCTTAGACCAGCCCAAAGGTATCATTGAATGCATTCAGCAACACAGAAGATATTCTTCCCCGTTGTGGAGATATTAGAATGCATTAAACAGAGTCCTGTACAAAGCCCATGTATGGTGGCAACTTTAACTTAAAAAAACACGTGAGCCAACCCCCTAGAATTACAACTTGGCCTGGAATCAAAAGAACAAGTTCTCCACTACCTGTTTTACTGACCAAGACATTTTACTTGCTGTTTGCAATACCAAACCAATGTCACCTGCACTTTTTTTTCCTGCCAACAAAGTTATCAAACCAGCTTTAATATTTATTGCTGCTGATGAACACCCCACAGCTATTTTTCTATCTCAAACTTAATTCGCAGCACAGGCTGCAAAGCTCACAAAAACATCCTCTTCTTCCTTACAGCTAATTGAATTCCCACTGGATTTCTTGCATTTTCTTTCCTCTTCTCCAGAGGAGTTAATGGGGTGCATTTCCCATTCAAGTTTTTCACTCAGAGCTCCAGCTCTGCCCTGCACTTCTGTTAGGTCTCCTTGAGTAGAGGAAGTTATCTTCCTTGGAGGATCCTCAAATGGAGGAGGAAAAGTTTTCCATCTAAGAGCCTGCATTTGAAAGCCCACATGTACACTCTCTCAAGTAGTTGTCCTGTATAGTTGTAAAAGACAAGGATAAAGCTGAAGTAAAAGAGCCTTGTAAGGGGAGATTTCTGCTTTCAGCATTGGTAAAAAAAGAAAAAACAAAAAACACTCAGCACAAGGACTGAAAACACTGTGGGCCTTACTCTGAAAGTTAAGAAATAAGGTCCATCTCTTCATTTCTGAAATTATTTCAAACGTATATTTTGCTAATAAAATGTTTTACTGTTAATACACATCTTGATGATTCTAAAAACATCCAAATCCTTGGATTCTTTTTTTAAAAGAAGTTCATATTGATCAAAGTGAGGCAAGTATTGCAAGAAGAGTTCATTTTAAATTATGTAGTGGAATCAACTTGAAAATTTCAAAGCACATCATAAGATGCTTTGAAAACGTTTTAATCAACCTTCCTGCAGCTCAAAACTCCCTCCATTCTGATTTTGCATAAACAAGCTCACCCTGTCCATACTGAAGTTGTAAGGACTACCAGTAAAGTGCTAATGAGGACTTTTTTTTTTGAGTGCAGCTATATCTCCTAACAAAGAATTTTACTAATCTGACAAAGTCACTTCGATATAAGCATTCCAACATCTGTCAGCCTGTAATGACTTCTTCTGATCAACACTGACATGGCCAGGTTTGAAACTGGCAACCTAGAGGCAAAGGGCTCTGTACCCTGTCACTAATCTCCTGAGCTTTCCAGCCTCCTCTGAGGTGCTGCTTTCTAATGAATACATTCTACATTCAAAATGACAAATGGCTTCAATTAAAGAGAGATCTTTGGGAAAACATTCCCATTGTTGAGCGGGCAACCCTACAGTATTACTCATTTATTCTTTTAGGCCAGTGGAGTTAATATGTCAGCTCTGTAAATTAAATGCTTCTGTGTGACTCATGAAGAAAGATGCCTAGGAGCCACATCACCCTGGGACACCAGCAGCTCCTCCTGCACTCATGATGAGGTAAGCGTGGGTTGGACAGGGCTGGGAGAGAGGTGTGCCTTCAAGAGTGCTGTTACCATTTACAGAACTGAAGCCATGCCTCTATAAAGGCATGATACAGTTGTTACAAGTGTCAATTATAAAGACAGCAAGGCTTTGCAGACTGCAATAGCAAGGGAACCGAGTGAGCCGAGTCACCAGGGGAGAAAAAGCTGCTTCAAAGGTGCAGAACTGAGGTAGGAAGGGCAACCCCTGCCAAACTGAGCATTTAAGAAGGAGTTTTGCTTCTTTTTCCCTCATCAGATTATTGTTCCTACTGTTATCTGGTGCTGTGGAACACAAGCTCTTTCTTTCAGCCCTGGTTGCTGGCAACAGATGGAAAGCTAGTGCCGGGCCCAAGTGCACAATAGCCGGCTTTGTGTGCCACGCAGGCCTCCTGGCCACTTCTTCAATGGCGTGCTTTTCAAAGTTAAGCCTTTAATTCAGATATTCAGGGTCCAACCCTGACGTTCTGTCTGAGGCCTGATGTCAGGTGAAAGCCCTGCAGATCTCAATATTCCCTGCAGATACACACCGCAGGCAGCCTGGGGTCTACCTGAGTCTCGGAGCAGCAGCTCCACAAGGAGGTGAAGAAGCAGGAAGAGAAGATATCCTGAAAGAAATAAAGATCCTTACCCTGATTTTAAGCAACAAATAAACAAACAAAAAAAACACATCATTGTGGTAGGGCAACAGGAAATGCAGCAAAATTTACTGGCTCACGTAACTCGATTAAGTGTAAATTTCACTGCTTAAGCACACTTGAGTGAGCTGAATGGGGGCAGAGGAACAGGCTTTATAGCAACACTGAAGCTTTTGGGCCTGAGCTCTTCATTGCTGAGGCTTATGGAGGATTTGCATCCACACTGCAGCCCCCTAAATCCTCACAGTTAGTCAGCTGTGACCAGTTATCCCAGCATGACCTTGTCCAGCCCCACCAACTTACACCCTACTTCTGTCTCACATGCCATTGGAACAGCTTCACTCAGTGCGTGCTGCCCTGAGCTCCATTATGCAAAGAGATCTTCATCTTGCTCTTCACCTTTCTTACAAGTGCCCCAGGCTTGCTGTATCAGGTCACCATTTGAATCTTTGCTGGTCTGCAGCTCTATTATCTGTGCGTTAAATTTCACTAGTGTCTTAAGCTTAATCATGAGAGGCAAATTGTGTATAGTTTTAGTATCTGAGCTCTTCTAAAATGGCTCATAACTTCTACTAGCATAAGAGGCACAGACCCAGAAGGCTGTGGGAACAGACCAGAAATTTTCAAGTGGTTAGAAGCTAATCTGGAAGTCTATATTGTCTGTAAAAATAGGACTCTCAGGCAAGAAATAACATGATAGCATGGGACCTCTTCTATTTGTGATGTTGCAATGAAATAAAAGCTTTCACTCCCCCTCTCCAAACCGCTGTGAGAGTTTTCTATAATTTGACTTCAGTAAAAGGTCATCCTGGTGACCAACTCTGCAATTTCCATCTTCCTCTTCTCTTTCAAGTTCAGGGGCTGCCAACTCCATACTCATCTCAGCTCTCTGTACAGCTTTGAGAGGTCATATTGATAGAGTTCAATTTGTATCAGGGAGTTTTTTACCTAATGAGCTTCAACAGAAACAAATCAGAAATACTAAAAGGACAAAGATGATTCTTGTTGTCAATTGAATATGTTAAAAGGGCCCTGTACAGATGAACTGATGCTGTTCTGCATCCCTGTTATGTTCATTTTTACAGGAGCCCAGAATATAAAACTGCATTATCAGTTCAAGTTGGATCCTGATCAACTGAAATACTTTAGACCTTCTCACTTGATTATACTCTAAATTCAGAAAAAATAGCGTCTACAGGTCTTGTTCATTAGCAGTGATGCCTTAAAGAGATTCTTTAAGTGAGAGAATTTATGCAAATTGAATGCCTAGAATGACACAAAATTAGGTGTTACAATAGCACATGCTAAACGTTCAGATACTGCTATACAGTCTTCATAAATGTGAAATTAACTACCTCAACTTTCACGAGGAAAACTCTAGCTATCATATAATCAAGTGGCTAAAGTTTTTGATACTAAAAAGTAGTGAACAGATAGCAAAAGACCACACACTTCAGTCTTTTTTTTCCCCCTCCAATGTGTCATGCTCTGTGGCTTCTAATTGTAACAAAGTCAAATACACAATAAAGCTTTCCACTAATTATTTAAGATGCAGCACAACTGGGGAACAGTTTGTTTGACTTTTGGCCTGGCATCTTGTTTGTGTACAGAGTGATTCTACATCATACCATTGACTGAATACAGGGTGTCCAGCACAGTAAACATCAGCCTCCATTTACAGAAGTCCATTCAAATGAGAACTTCAGAGGTTCATCCAGCAATCCATTATATCACTCAGTTTAAAATGTCTACCACCTGCAGCACCACAGTAAGCAGATATAAAACATTGACCTCAAGGGGTTTTCTCATTCTGACATTGAGGATCGGGAGCTTAAAAGCTAGCTTAGCAAGCTTTTTTTTTTTTTGTGCTATAATTTATTTTAGATTTGTTACAAATTTGATTTCTATGACACTTCTCCTGTTCGAAATGCTGAGGAGTCTGTTCAGATTTACAGTTCACTGATCTGTGCTGAAAGTATCTATTATGATAAGCACAGGAATGAATGGAAGAGAAAATTGTCTATCAGCACTTTCAGAGGGGTGAAGTTCTCAAGAACATCAGTCTTGAAAGTTATAAAACAGCTACATTTTGCAAGTGCAGGTCTGAGAACATTTCCCCATCAGCTCTAGTAAATTACACCATACTTGGGTGTATGTCACTATATTGTCACAGACAGAAACAAGGCATCTGCAGAATTTGAGAGTCAGAGAAATGAATGCCAGTGATAAGACAGCAATTCAATGGTAAATGCATTCACTTCCATTTGGAAGCAACTACACAAAACAATCTGAACTGCAATTCAGAGATGTTGGGATCATCCCGAGGACTTTAACCTGAAGAAGCACCAGACAGCGCTACGGTTACTTAAATAGCAGTTCAAACAGAAAAGAGGTTATTTAAAGGCTTAAGGTAATTTAAGGATTTTCTTGATGCTTGATGCACTGATATTGCCATGGCACCTGCTTTATTGTTCACTACTGCTTTTCACATCATTATAAAGATGATTCAAAGCTCTAACCTTAACCTAAACAGAAAAAGGTAAAAACAAACAACAACAAAAAAAACATACTTCATTATTAATTGATGCAAACTTTTGCACAAGCTTCAGTCCTGTAGTTTTGTATTGCATGTACTGGTATGGCTGACTGGGTAATTGATATGACCTGGAGTATTAAGACAAAAAGTCACCTCGTTGGCTAGCTTGTCTGACTCCCTAAATGCATTCTCAGAGTTAAGACTAACAGGACGTACTTTTTAAAATTCTATTTTATTCTTGTAAGTCCTGCAGAGTTATCTTAGCAAGAGAAGCACAAGGGACTGTCCTGGCTCTGACACTGTGACAAACCCTGTCTGCAGGATCTTCATCAAGCCCAGCTCTGTACTTCAGCTGCACCTTAGCACCTGGGATCGCAATTACTGGCAACAACTGCTGATTTGTTTGATTGTTATTATGCTTGGGCATGGTCTCCTTCCAAGTCTGTCAGCACTTAACTTAATAATGGTTAATTGTAATTAGTAACCATCACTATACCTGTGCCAAAAAAAAAAAGACTGAAAGACTGCAGATTCCTGACCGAAACACTAGCAGCATGTACAATTTTTTTATTTTTTATTTTTTTAATCTGGGGGCAGCTGAGTTCCACCATGGCCGCTCTCACTCCCCCTCCTCAAAGAGTAACGGGGAGAAAATATGATGAAAAATGCTCAAGGGCTGAGATAAGGACAGGGAGATCGCTCAACAATTATCATGATGGGCAAAACAGATTCAGAGTAGGAAGACAGTAAGGTTTACTGCCTATTACTAACAAGCTAGAGAAGTGACAAACAAAGGAAAGAAACCCAAAACACCTTCCCCCCATGCACCCTCTTACACCTCCTCCCCCCACACAGCACAGTAGAACAAGGGAATGGGGGCTGTGGTCAGCCTATAGCACTTCTTCTCCACCACTCCTTGGCCACTCTCTTCCCCTGCTCCACGTGGGGTCCCTCCCACAGGATGCCATCCTTCCCCAACTGAGCCTGCGGGGGCTGCCCACAGGCAGCAGCTCTTCAAGAACTGCTCCCACACGGCTCCGTACCACGGGGTCCATCCCCCTGGAGCAAACTGCTCTAGCACGGGTCCCCCATGGGCAGCAGCTCCCCCCATGCCCCCTGCTCCTGCGTGGGCTCCTCTCCACGGGCTGCAGCTGTGGCCCGGGGCCTGCTCCTGCGGGGGCTCTCCATGGGCCGCAGCCTCCTCCAGGCCACATCCACCTGCTCCACCGGGGGCTCCTCCATGGGCTGCAGCATGGAGATCTGCTCCATGGGGGACCCATGGGCTGCAGGGGGACAGCCTGCTCCACCAGGGGCCTCTCCACAGGGGAACTTCTGCTCTGGCACCTGGAACACCTCTTGCCCTCTTTCTCACTGACCTTGGTGTCTGCAAGGCTGTTTCTCACTCCTCTTGCTCTCCCAGCTGCTGTGTGGCAGTGTTTTTTCCCCCCCTTTCTTAAATCTGCTCTCACAGAGGCACAAACATCCCTTATTGGCTCAGCTCTTGTCAGCAGCAGGGCCCTTACCTAACATGGGGCAGCTTCTAGATTTTTCTCACAGAAGCCACCCCTATGGCCCCCTGCTACCAAAATCTTGTCGCATAAATCCACTACAACATTGAAACGTCTCGGAGAGTTAGCTGGGAGAGCTGACACAATGTAATAGTACTGCTGAAAAGCAGGGCTAATTACCATGGAAAAAACAGGGTCATACTCCAACCACCACGTATCTGCTGCTGAAGGCCAGGCAGCCTGTGGCTAGCACAGGTAACAGTCAGTCAGTTTTGTGATCAAAACTCCTAGAAATTACAGGAGTAGTTGCTGTTATGTAATTAAATTCCCTTATCTTTTTTCTGCTTAGGAAGCAGCTTGGGAAATGGAAGGTGAGGTAAACAAGGACATTACCAGTATCAAGGAATGGATGGGGGGGAGGGGGGGGAAGCAAGGTGGCAAGAGTAAAAATGTTTACAACTTGACCATTGTAACCTTCAGTACTTACCCACATTTACAGCTGAATCAGAAATGACTGTTCTTTCCCTGTGTGATACCCTTGTCTCTAAGTTGGAGAGATGTGGATTTGATGGATGAACCTCCTGGTGGAGAAGGCAGTGGCTGAATGGTCACATCCTAAGAATTGTGATCAACAGCTCAAAGCCCAGGTGGAGATCAGTAACGAGGGGTTGGTATTGGGACCAGCACTATTTAACATCTTTGTCAATGACAATGAAATTGAGTGCACCTGTAGCAAATATGCTGATGACACCAAGCTGTGTAGAGTGGTCGGCTCACTGTAGGGAAGGGTTGCCATCCAGAGGGACCTGAACAGGCTTGAGAGGTGGACCTGGGTTCAACCAGGCCAAGTGCAAGGTCCTGCGTTGGCAACAGGGCAATCCCAAGTACAAATACAGGCCAAATACATACAGAAAGCCAGCCACATCCTGGGCTACATCAACCAATACCCCCAGGTCTTTCCCACCAGGGCTGCCCTCAATCCATTCTCCATCCAGCTTCTATTTGTGTTTGGGATTGCCCTGAGCCAGGTGCAGGACCTTGCACTTGGCCTTGTTGAACTTGATGAGGTTTTCACAGGCCCACCACTCAAGACTGTCCAGGTCATAGTGGTGGAAAGTAGCCTCCCCTTTCTGCTGCTGCTTCTGACAAGCTGCAAAACACTTCTCCATCTGGAGTTCCAGTAGCTACAGGAGGAATCTCTCACACCCTTGAAAGCCAAGCACTCTGTCATAGTTGCCTTATGCCTGCTCAAATGCCTAGAGCTGATTGCCCAACACCACTGTGCCACTCCCCCTCTCTTTAGCCTTATTGATAGGGTAAAAAGAATGAACCCCTATCTACCGCCTCCTTGTTAAGGCCCACAGTGTGGTGCCCTTAAATAACACCTTTTTTTTTTGTGTAGGTCTAATTGGCCAATATATAGTAGCTTCTATTGGCTCCTTTTGAGTGCTTACACTGCACACTGGGCGTGCATGCATGTAATTTATCATGTCAAACTCATTTTCTTTTACACAGTGTTGCTGCTGCCTTTCTTCTTACAGAGACTTATTATTCTGCGTGAATTTCCTTTGTAATTAAGTGACATGGTTGCAGTTCTGAGCTTTGTAAACTGACAAAAGGAAAACTGGAAGCACTGCTGCCTCAAATTGTTTTGCATTCAGCAGGGTTGCCTTCCATTTGCGTAGACCAGCAGATGTCAGCCTAAATTGAAAAATGGAAAAGAAATACTGTATCATAATGTTAGTGTCTCACATGCCAGATGGGAGTCTCACACAAGATGACAGGAGCAGTTAGCCAGCAGTGGTTAAAATTCAGTGCTGGAGCAAGTATGGTTACACTGCATGCACTGATAGCGTATTTTGATTATAGAACTTAATTGTATCATAGATCAATGATAGTTTAATTTATGAGGATTGATTTTGTTAATTCAAACAGTTCAAAAGGTACTGTTAAAGCTTCAGTTCATTTAACTGTGTCAGACTTAAGCTTTGCTCGTGCTATCAGAAGATAAATGACTATATATAAATGGATACCTTAACGCTCCCCCCCAAACACACAGACACACTTTTATATTTATTTCAGCATCTATCACTAACTGTGAGTTACATTTAAATGCAACTGGGACTGGATACAGTGTTGGGCTTTGAATATGTAAGATCCAGTAAAAAAAAAAAAAAATCACATGATTATTTGCACATGCACACATACTGATCCTTCTGTTATTTTATTAGTGCCACAGCCCTGAATTTTGTAATAGATAATTGTCGCAGTCTTATTGAACAGTAACAGGATAGTCATGAATGTTTTATCAGAATAAAAAAAAAAAAAAAAAAAGGATGGAGAAACCTATTCAAGACTGGTTTATATAAACCACAACTTTGCAGGCTGCAGCTGTGGTATGCAAGCCTGACATTCAGTACAAACAAATGTAATCGTGAGTTTCCTTGACTCTCCCAGTACTCCTCCTTGAATGTCCAGATCATAAAGCCAGGGTTTACGTGAGAACCTTAACATTTACCCAAAATTGATACCTCCACCTTCAGCCCTCATATGTACCCCTTAATTTTCAGCTAATAGATCTCAGTGTTGGAAACGTAGGCAAATAAAACCCCAACCAACCTTTCCCACTTCCACTTTCATTTCCTGGTGACATTCCTTGGCATGGATCCTGCTGTACAGCCACCTGTTACAAAGCAGAGGCCAGGAGCCTCTGGGGAGTGGGTCTGTCATCTTTATCTGTTTGGCACGGAGTTTGGGTGGTGGGCAGGTGGTGTGCAACTCATCAGTGCACAAACACAAATGTTTTAGACGAGTACCAATGTTACAACCATTTAAGGGCTGAGGATCCCATAGGAGATGGAATTTGGAAAGCTGAAACAGAACAACATGGCTACCAGAGGAACATAAATGAACACTTGACAGTGTAATTATACTGAGAAGAGAAGAGAAGAGAAGAGAAGAGAAGAGAAGAGAAGAGAAGA